>NC_073302.1:264686388-264986483 GCF_027595985.1 Sorex araneus | reverse complement strand
CAATAAATTAAGGGAGGAGATGAATCAAGCGCTGGAACGGTCTACCAAGAAAATACAGGAAGAAATGAGAGCAGAAATGAGAGCAGAAATTTCAAACCTTCGAACCGAAGTCTCACAAATAAAGCAATCGGTAGATGAAATAAAAATCTCACTAGATGCCCTCAACAGCAGAATGACTACAGCCGAAGACAGAATCAGCGAGCTTGAGGATGAGCTGCAGAAAGCTTACAGACAGCAACAAATAATGGCCAAAGACCTCAAAATGGCTAGAGAGCGAATCAGAGCCCTGGGGGATGACTTCAAGAGGAACAACATAAGAATCATTGGAGTACCAGAACCACAGGGAAGTAACCCCAATGAAAAAAACATAGTCAAAGACATCATCACTAAGAAATTCCCAGAGCTGGAGAAGGCAGGCGTCCAGATACAAGAAGTCCGAAGAGTGCCAGCAAAAAGAGACCCAAATAAAAAGACTCCAAGGCATATCATAGTCAGAATGGCGGATGCTGTAGATAGAGACACAATTCTACAAGTAGCAAGGTCAAAGAGGGAAATCACATACAAAGGAGCACCCCTCAGATTTACGGCCGATCTGTCAGAAGAAACCCTCCGAGCCCGAAGACAATGGTGGGACATAGTGAAAAAACTCAACGAAATGAATGCCTCACCAAGAATACTTTATCCAGCTAAACTCTCACTCAAACTCGAAGGAACCATACACTACTTCTCGGATAAACAACAGCTCAGGTCCTTCATAGACTCAAAACCAATCTTGAAAGAAGGTCTAAAGGGGCTACTGTAAGACAAGGAGGAGCCCCATAAGAACAACAAATCCCACAGAAAGATGACACAAAACCACATCACAATAATCTCTCTCAATGTCAATGGCCTAAATGCACCTATCAAAAGACACAGAGTGGCTAAATGGATCCGGAAATTAAACCCAACATTCTGTTGCCTGCAAGAAACACACCTGAACAAACAGAGTAAACATAGACTCAAAGTCAAAGGATGGAAAACAATCCTCCAAGCAAACAACCCCCTTAAAAAAGCTGGAGTGGCCATCCTGGTATCCGACAACATAGATTTCAGGATGAAAAAGATAAAAAGGGACAGCGAAGGTCATTTTCTGTTTATCAAGGGATATGTACAACAGGAAGAAATCACACTCTTAAACGTATATGCTCCTAACAAACGACCGGCTAAATATTTAAAACGACTCCTAACAGACTTCAAAGAGGACATCACTAACAGCACAATTGTAGTCGGAGACTTCAATATGGCCTTATCACCTCTAGATAGATCCACAAGAACAAAACTCAACAAGGAAACACTGACTCTGAATGAAGAAATTGAAGAGAGAGGCCTAATAGACCTATACAGGGCCTTACACCCCAAAAAGAAAGAATACACATTCTTTTCCAGTGCACATGGAACATTTTCAAAAATAGACCATGTACTGGGCCCCAGAACATACCTCAATCGAATCGGAAAAATAGAAATTGTATCAACCATCTTTTCAGACCACGATGCGCTGAAGATAGAAGCTAACCACCCACAAATACGGAAAATCAAATCAAACACCTGGAAATTAAACAATTCCATGTTGAACAATGAGTGGGTCAAGAAGGAAATCAAGGAAGAAATCAAAAGATACTTAGAAACAAATGAGAATGAAGACACGAGCTACCAAAACCTATGGGACGCAGCTAAAGCCGTGTTAAGGGGAAAATTTATAGCTCTCCAAGCATTCCTCAGGAAGGAAGAAAGGACCCACATAGATAGCTTGACTTCACGACTCAAGACCCTAGAAAAGGACCAGAGAAAGGACCCCAAACCAGACCGAAGGAAAGAAATAATAAAAATTAGAGCAGAAATTAATGACATCGAAACCAAAAAAACAATCCGAAAGATCAATGAAACAAAGAGTTGGTTCTTTGAGAAAATAAATAAGATTGATAAACCGCTAGCAAGTCTCACAAAGAAAGAAAGAGAGAAAACTCTAATAAATCGAATCAGAAATGAAAAGGGGGACATCATAACAGAAACCAGTGAGATTCAAAAGATCATTAGAGACTACTTTGAAAGTCTTTACGCCACAAAAAAGGAGAACCTAAAAGAAATGGATGGATTCCTCGATTCCTATAATCTCCCAACACTGAAGAATGAAGACCTGGAATACCTGAATAGACCCATCAATGTTAAGGAAATTGAAACGGTAATCAAAAACCTCCCCAAAAACAAAAGCCCAGGCCCAGATGGTTTCACTGGCGAATTCTTCCAAACATTTAGAGAAGACCTATTGCCTGTTTTCCTCAAACTTTTCCAGGAAATTGAAAAAACAGGAACTCTCCCAAACAGTTTCTATAAAGCACATATCTCCCTAATACCAAAAGCAAACAAAGACACCACTAAGAAAGAAAATTACAGACCAATTTCCCTGATGAACACCGATGCGAAGATCCTCAACAAAATACTAGCAAATAGGATCCAACAACTCATCAAAAAGATCATACATCACGACCAAGTGGGATTCATCCCAGGGATGCAAGGATGGTTTAACATTCGGAAATCAATCAACATAATCCAGCATATCAACAAAAGTAAAAATAAAAACCATATGATCATATCAATAGATGCAGAGAAAGAATTTGACAAGATCCAACATCCTTTCATGATGAAAACCCTCGCCAAAATGGGGTTTGGAGGAACTTTCCTCAAGATAGTCGAAGCCATCTATCACAAGCCTACGGCAAGCATTATCCTCAACGGGGAAAAACTAAGGGCCTTTCCTCTGAGATCAGGCACAAGACAAGGATGCCCACTCTCACCACTCCTCTTCAATATAGTACTGGAAGTACTTGCAAAAGCTATTAGACAAGAAAAAGAGATCAAGGGCATCCAGATAGGAAGGGAAGAAATCAAACTCTCACTATTTGCAGACGACATGATACTATATCTAGAGAAGCCTAAAACCTCTACTAAGAAACTCTTAGAAACAATAGACTTATACAGTAAAGTTGCAGGCTACAAAATCAATACCCAAAAATCCATGGCCTTCATATATGCAAACAATGAGGCAGAGGAAAGAGACATAAAAAAAGCAATCCCATTCACAATTGTGCCCCAGAAAATCAGGTACCTCGGAATCAGCTTAACCAAGGAAGTAAAAGACCTTTACAAAGAAAACTACATAACGCTACTCCATGAAATCAAAGAGGACATGAGGAAATGGAAACATATACCCTGCTCGTGGATAGGGAGAATCAATGTTGTCAAAATGGCAATACTACCTAAAGCATTATACAGATTCAATGCGATCCCTTTAAGTATACCCATGACATTCTTCAAAGAAATGGATCAAGCAATCCTAAAATTCATATGGAATAACAAACGTCCAAGGATAGCTAAAACAATTCTTGGGAAAAAGATGATGGGAGGCATCACCATCCCCAACCTCAAACTTTACTACAAAGCAGTAACAATTAAAACAGCATGGTACTGGAACAAAGGCAGAGCCGTAGACCAATGGAACAGGGTGGAATATCCCTACACACAACCCCAAATGTATGACCATCTAATCTTTGATAAGGGAGCAAGAGATGTGAAGTGGAGCAAGGAAAGCCTCTTTAACAAATGGTGCTGGCACAACTGGACAACCACATGCAAAAAAATAGGTTTAGACCTTGACCTGACACCATGCACAAAAGTCAGATCAAAATGGATTAAAGACCTCAACATTAGACCACAAACCATAAGGTACATTGAAGACAAGGTCGGCGAAACCCTCCACGATATTGAAGATAAAGGTATCTTCAAAGGTGACACGGAACTAAGCAATCTAGTAAAAACAGAGATCAACAAATGGGACTACATTAAACTAAAAAGCTTCTGCACCGCAAGAGATACAGTGACCAGAATACAAAGACTATCCACAGAATGGGAAAGGATATTTACACAATACCCATCAGATAAGGGGTTGATATCAATGGTATATAAAGCACTGGTTGAACTCTACAAGAAGAAAACATCCAACCCCATCAAAAAATGGGGCGAAGAAATGAACAGAAACTTTACCAAGGAAGAAATACGAATGGCCAAAAGGCACATGAAAAAGTGCTCTGCATCACTAATCATCAGAGAGATGCAGATCAAAACCACTTTGAGATACCACCTCACACCACAGAGACTAGCACACATCCAAAAGAACAAAAGCAACCGCTGTTGGAGAGGATGTGGGGAGAAAGGGACCCTTCTTCACTGCTGGTGGGAATGCCGACTGGTTCAGCCCTTCTGGAAAACAATTTGGACGACTCTCAAAAAATTAGATATTGAATTCCCATTTGACCCAGCAATACCACTGCTGGGAATATATCCCAGAGAGGCAAAAAAGTACAATCGAAACAACATCTGCACATGTATGTTCATCGCAGCACTGTTTACAATAGCCAGAATCTGGAAAAAACCCGAATGCCCCAGAATGGATGACTGGTTGAGGAAACTTTGGTACATCTATACAATGGAATACTATGCAGCTGTTAGAAAAAAGGAGGTCAAGAATTTTGTAGTCAAGTGGATGGGCATGAAAAGTTTCATGCTGAGTGAAATGAGTCAGAAAGAGAGAGACAGACATAGAAAGATTGCACTCATCTATGGTATATAGAATAACAGAGTGGGAGACTAACACCCAAGAACTGTAGAAATAAGTACCAGGAGGTTGACTCCATGGCTTCGAGGCTGGCCTCACGTTCCGGGGAAAGGTCAACTCAGAGAAGCGATCACCAACTACATTGTAGTCGAAGGCCATGTGGGGGAAGGGAGTTGCGGGCTGAATGAGGGCTAGAGACTGAGCACAGCGGCCACTCAACACCTTTATTGCAAACCACAACAGCTAATTAGAGAGAGAAAACAGAAGGGAATGCCTTGCCACAGTGGCAGGGTGGGGTGGGGGGGAGATGGGATTGGGGAGGGTGGGAGGGACACTGGGTTTACGGGTGGTGGAGAATGGGCACTGGTGAAGTGATGGGTTCCCAAACTTTGTATGAGGGAAGTATAAGCACAAAAGTGTATAAATCTGTAACTGTACCCTCACGGTGATTCTCTAATTAAAAATAAATAAATTAAAAAAAAAAAACTTTTGATATCTGGCTGGAGCTATAGTCCAATGAGTAGGGTATTTGCCTTGAACACGGCTGACCAGGGTTCGATTCCCAACATCCCATAAGGTCCCCAGAGTACTGCCACGAATCATTTCTGAGTGAAAAGCCAGAAGTAACCCCTGAACATCACCAGGTGTGACCCCCCCAAAAAAAAAAGACAAAAACATTGATATCTGCATACAAAACCCAGCCAGAAAAACCCTTCAGTAGGCTTTAAATAAAAACAGTTTTATATTTTTTAAAAGTATAATATATATTTTAAATTTCCTTCAGGAATTTTATAAAACATGGACTAAAGATATCTTGTCTCTAATTGTACTGTATTATTTCTAAATGTGTGCCAAGAATTTTTTTCTTATGTTCCTCTGGAATATAAGTATTTGAGATATTTTTCAGCACTTCAGTTTAATTTGAAGTTTCAGAAGCCTTCAGAAATTCATTATTTCTAAGTGCACTGGTGCTAGCTGTTTTCCCAGCCTTTGTGAAAAGTGATAAACAAGCTCTGCTTTGTAGACAGAAGTTGAAAAAAAATAAAAAAAACAAAAGAAAACAAAACTCTTTGTGACTGAAATCCAATTAAATGAGGACTAAAATATGATTTCAGATAAAAGCTATTTAAGTGAAGTTGTGCTGAAAGTCAAAAAGTGAATGAAATATAAAGGATATTCAATGTTTAGGAGGATTAAAGTATATTGCTTGTCCTTTCCTTTAAAGTAATATGTGCTAAAAAATTTTACCAATAGACAAAAGCATAAGTGATGCAATAAACATTCCTATTCTCATTAGTTGTAGTGAGCAACCTCAACATATCACTATCATTCTTCCTCCTTATCTTTACTTTTAAAAGTAATTTTTAAAAACTCTCAAATATAATATTTTAGCTCAATATATTTCTGAATTCATCCCAGAAAGTAATAACAAATAACTATCAGAAATAAATCACTTTCATATAATCACAATGCTATCATTAAAGTTACTAAATCACAAGTCACGATCACAAAATCCCATTGATCGTCGATTTCTCTGGTGGGCGCAGTAACCTCTCCATTCGTCCTATCCCTGAGATTTTAGAAGCCTCTCTGCACTCGGCCTTCCCAACGATGCCACATTGGAGGCCCTTTCAGGGTCAGGGGAATGAGATCCAGCTTGTTACTGGCTTTGGCATATAAATACACCATGGAAAGCTTGCAAGGCTGTCCCATGTGGGCAGGAAACTCTCAGTAGCTTGCTAGTTTCTCCCAGAGCTAGAAGTAGGCTATAAGATATCGCTTCTGGGAGCTTGCTTTTAAATCTCTGGATGTTGGCCTTTGATGGGATTACACACACCTGGGTTCTTCTGCCAGTACCTTCATGCAAGAGCCTTGTCCAAACGTGTGGAGAGGGGCCTTGAGCATGGCTGTTGCTAGGTTCTGGTGGTCTTTGGCCACCAGGAGCTCTGCTCAGGGTGAGGAGGGAAGCTGGAGCCCATCCCCTCCGAGGGGCCCCGGGAAAGACAGCCAGGCATGCGGGCAACAGACTAAAAGCTTTAATAATTTCTTGTTAAAAATTAGTGACTTCATTACTAAAATTTCTTTTAAAATGTATCATGCATTACTTTATACTTATTCTACTCGATTTGAGACTCAAGTAAAATCCATTTTTTTTCTAAAAAATCACATTTAATTCAGACATTGAAGCTTCCAAATTTTGCATGTATTTTCAAATTTATTATAACTTTTTTGTTTTGATATTTCTTATTTTTGTTTCTGTCATTGAGAGTTTGGTCAGTTTTCTTATAAAGTATTCCACTAGGTGGATTATAGACTTAGCTTCTTTTTCCCCCTTCATCTTTTATTTTCCTTCATCCCTTTTTTTGGTTTGTTTTAGTCAGGGGTGGGAGACGCCAGGAGAGTATCAGGAAATAAAACAACACATATCTTCTATAATGTTCATAATAAAATTTTAAAAATTTAAAAAGTAGTTCTGAAGGGAAACATGTGTTTGGTTCAGCTGTAGATATAAGCATGTACTTTGTCTCTTTATGATGTTTTGCATTTCCCTTAGCATATAAACTTGCATTTTTTTTGCAAGTCAACCACTTCTTTGAGCTGTTAAGATTTTGCAGGCAATCACCAAACTCAATTCACAATTTTAGCAACCACATGGGTAAATACATGTGTAACATGTATGTTTTCTGTGAAAGATAAAATTTGGGCACTTAAGTCTCAATAATTTGTTTTATTAAAATATGCTCCTTTTTGGCTTACTTATTTGTGCTTTTTTTTTGTTAAGTTTGTGAATAAAAAGTGTCATTTTTTTAAAAATATGGATTAGAGAAAAAGCCTAGGGAAACTAGAAATATTGTACTTTAAAAATAAATCTTTGTGAAACCAGAGAATTTTCTAGAACAGATAAACATGAAGGATGGCCCCCCAAGCCCAACCAAGAGTGATTCCTGAGCACTATCAGGAGTAAGACTTGACCACCACCAGTTTACGTCCCCAAACAAACAAGAAGAAAATTTAAACAATCACATTTTTGCTTAAAATTGTTTTTTTTAGGTTTGTATAAGTTTTTCGCTTTTGTAAACTGCATTTCCAATTTGCAGGTTAAAGGCAAAGGATGGTTGCTCATTTGCTCTTCTCTGAAATAAATTACATTCAACCAAAGTACCCTTTAAGTTTCTATAAGTAAAAATTATCAATATTTAATTATTGGTAGTCAGATGATCAAAAATGACGTTTTTTTTTGCTTTAAAAAATTTTATTGAATCACTCTGAGAAAGACACAAAGCTGTTCATAATTAGATTTCAGTCATATAGTATTCCAAGAACCATCCCTTCATCAGTGTACATTTCCCAGCACCAGTATAAATACATAGTACAAGACTAATATCCATGGCCAGGGAAAAATGGGTGAGAAGGACTTGTTGGAATCAAACACAAGTGTGTGTGGGCCTGAGGGTAGCACTGTCATCACGTTGTTCATTGATTTGCTCGAGTGGGCACTAGTAATGTCTCCATTGTGAAACTTGTTACTGTTTTTGGCATATCGAATTCGCCATGGATATCTTGCCAAGGTTCTGCTGTGTGGGTGAGATACTCTTGGTAGCTTGCCTGGCTCTCTGAGAGGGATGGAGGCATCGAACCCAGGTTAGCCGTGGGCAAGGCAAACGCCCTACCCGCTGTGCTATTGCCCCAGTCTGTCCGGGTCTGAGGGTGGGTATCACTATATCACTGTCACTGTAATTCTGTTGTTCATCTATTTACTTGATCAGACACCAGTAACGTCTCTATTCCTTCCAGCCCTGAGATTTTAGCAGTCTCTCCTAACATGTCTTTCACAACAATTAAAGGCTCATTCAGGGTCAGGGGAATGAGACCTATCGTTACTGTTTTTGGCATATTGAATACGCCATGGGTAGCTTGCCAGGCTCTGCCTGTGTGTGGGGGATACTCTCATTAGCTTGCCGAGCTCTCCAAGAGGTATGTGTATATATATATGTGTATATATATATTACTCTCTATGATTTGTTGCCTACTGTCTGAACTCCATCAAATATGGTGTGGTAATTATGGAAAATGGGTAGGAAGTGTCTTATAATGTGTCCAAAAAGTGGCCAGGAGCATGTCGACAGTTGGGTAATGAAGGTCAGCTGCCTGGGCTGCGTCCCTTGTCCCTTTGGGCAGGGTGGGTTCTCACTCGAACCCTCTGGGGCGTCCCGAGTGAAAGCAACCTGACTTGGAGTCCAGGTAGGGTAGGTAAGAAAGAAAAAAGACCAGTAACACAATAATAGCTGGGAATGATCACACTGGACAAGATCTGAGTGTCAAAAATAGGTAAAGGGATATTCTTGATAACCTTTCATTATCAATATTGTAAACCACAATGCCAAAAAGTAGAGAGAGAGAAAGAGCAAGAGAGAGAGAGAGAGAGAGACAGTGACAAAGACAAAGAGAGAGACAGAGACAGAGAGAGGAAAAAACACCTGCCATAGAGGCAGCCTGCGAATGAGGGGTGAGGATGAGGGGAGGAAACTTGAGGGCATGGAAAATGTCATGCTTTTTTGTTTAAATTCAATAATTATAATTTGGGTTCCTTTTAATTTATTGATTTACAAATCTCTTGGTGCTGGTAAATCCTGAGTAATAAAACTAAAACTGGTTGATATGTTGTATTTATTTTTCCAAATTTCTAAAGCTCATTGTATTTCTATCAAGTAAACATCAGGTCCCACAGAACCCAGACAATACTGAAATTTGACACCTTGGACTCTGGACTCAATGGGACACAGAGGCAGACATCCTCTGCCTGCTATCACTCAATCTCCTGTGATCCAGGGAATCACACTCATAAGCCACACCCTGCCACACCCTGTCTCCTCATTGGCCACCCTCCAGATCTCATGGGCTGCTCCTCCCGGACGGGAGTATAAAATGAGGCCCCCATAGCCATTCCCATAGCTTTGCGTCTGTGCGACACATTATAAAACACATCCGACCCATTTTTCATAATTACCACACCATATTTGAATGAGTTCAGACTGTAGGTAACAAATCATAGATATATAGATATATGTCTATCTATCTATCTATCTATCTATCTATCTATCTATCTATCTATCTATCTATCTATCTATCTATCTATCTATCTTGGAGAGCCCAGGAAGCTACTGAGAGTATCCCGACCACACAGGCAGAGCCTGGCAAGCTTCCCGTGGCACATTCTATATGCCAAAAACAGTAACAATAGGTCTCATTCCCCTGACCCTGAAAGAGCCTCCAATAGTTGGGAAAGATGAGTAAGGAGAGGCTGCTAAAATCTCAGGGCTGGAAGGAATAGAGACATTACTGGTGCCCACTCGAGTAAATTGAAGAACAACAGGATGACAATTGTACAGTGATACAGTAATACTTTTTTACTATGAGAATCAAACAGCTAATATGTCAATTAAAACCTTCCTTAAGGTGTTCTATCCTTTATATATTCTCAGAAACAATTATGTTTAAAAAATTATAATAACGAAATTAGCTTAATTTCACCTATTTTTTCAATGTTTGACATGCATTTTTATTAATATTTCTGTTATTTTGTAGACATTTCAAATATTCTAGCATATTCAGGTGATTCAGACATGATTTAAAAAATAAATTATATTTATTTGTCACATACTATTGCTTTTTGTATCACATGTTAAATAATTTTAGTTCTTATTCTACTGTGAAAATAGTTGACATAACTTGCTTTCTTATAGAAATATATAAGATAAATATGTTTTAAATGGTTATTCGTCCATCTAAATATGAATCTGGATATATATATTTTAAAGAAAACATAAAACCATACATTATTCAAAGTAAAACATACTCAAATGATTGCACTTTAAGAAAACAAAACAAAGACATTGTTCTCATGGCGTCCGTTCGAAATGTGATATCCTAAATGTAAAACTTGTGTGTTACAAGGACATGTTCTACTATACTTCCATTTTAGATATGACCCTAAGACAGACACATGGACCATGGTGGCTCCTTTGAGCATGCCCAGAGATGCTGTTGGAGTCTGCCTTCTTGGAGACAGATTATATGCAGTTGGTGGCTATGATGGGCAAACATACCTGAATACTATGGAATCCTATGACCCACAAACTAATGAGTGGACACAGGTAAGCCTTAGCAAGACTTACCTCAAACATAAGTTAGTATTATTATATGACCTATAATAATAATTAATATTATTATATGACTATATTAATATATGACTGTTAGTATATTATATGACTGCTACATTAATATAGATTTACTTTCTTTGGAGGAGAGAATATATTCAGCAAAATTGTTCTGCACCAAGAGTGATTCACTTTAATCCATTGTCGTTTACTTGAGAAAATGTTCACTATGGCCCTTCTTCTTGTGTGCTTTCCTCCTTCGTATTCTATACATTTATAACATTTATATGTTTATATACATTGATATTTAAAAGTGACATTGATACCTAAATGAGTTTCCCACTTTTTTACGAATCACAGTAGTAAATAGTAACAGAATTCAAGTGACCTAACACACACAAACACGCAAATGTAGATTTATACACAGAGCCTTAAATTTATAATATTTCATTTTTTGTGATATTTGGAAGTAGAGAATGGGAGACCACAGATTAAAACCTTTGTACCACAATTTTGCAAGACTATCTTTATTCATTAGGTCCATTTTTCTTACTGCAGAATTTTTTTTTTTACAAAATGATGCTACTATAAGTGCTAAATAGCCATCCATCAATCATGAAATAAGATAAGAATAGGCAAGTTCAGTGTTTAAAAGGAATAGTAAAGGGTTCTCTATGCATGTACCATATAAAATAACTTCCGGATGGTCAATTTGTCTGGGAAGATGGTTTGAATAGGTTGCTTATTATTGTATGTGTGATAGGTAAGTCTCAGGAAAGAAAATGCCTTAACCCTTGTAATCTCTCTAAACCCTAATTGATTTTTAAGTAAAGCATTATCCCTTGACTGTACATTAAATTTAGAGACTTGAAGTCATGCTAAAAATGTAACTCCCATTCTGTCCACATAATTGACATGTGTTTATGTGTGTGAACCCTTGAGGAAGTTGAAAAAAATGAGTGAAATATCAGTGAAAAATTCTTAGTTCCATGCAGTCATAATGCTTGTGCTTGAAAGTTTTATATATATATGTGTGTGTGTGTGTGTGTGTGTGTGTCTAAGTGTGTGTATGTCTGTGTCTCTGTAGGTACTATTTAAATTATAATAGTTGAATTTCATTAAAGAGAAGGAAGGAATGGAAGTAAAAGGGGAAAGCTTGCCATGGACCTATAATTTTCTGTTTTACTATAACTGAGAAAAGCAAACATCTGTTACTCAAGAAGCAGAAAAATAAAATAAATTATTAATAATTTGTTTTTATATAACTATGTTAAAATTTTAGGGCTATATATTAACTTTTTCCTTCCTAACTTCTAATATTTCCAGAAAAGTCACAAAATGGATTAGTGGTTATTGATTTGCTAGGGAAAGTGTATTATTCTATGGCATATATTATAAATATGTCACTTACATAAATGAACATTAAATAAAGGAAGTTTATGGGCATATAAATGATGTAATATAATACCTTCATTACATATTTATAATAATGACCCATTATGGTTACCATTCCTCTAAAATTGAAATCAAAATAATATATGTAGTAATAATAGTTAAAAGCCTCCTAAAGACTATTTTCCCTCATTTGTAGTTTATTATGCTCTTTCAGATCATATAGCATCTTACAAACAGCTAAGTGGTATTTAAAATATTTTATAGCAATCGTATTTTGTGTAATAATCATTAATTTTAAAACTCAAATTATTTTAAGATTTTATGCTTACATACTTTATTATTTATATTTTTAAGATACTCTGGGGCAGTCAGCATCCCTTGAAACCTTTGGTTACTGGAAAACATGCTCATATTTCCATTATACTACCTGCAATTTCCCCCTTATTGATCCCATAAATAGATAAAATCAATTTTGCCTCATTTATTATAGGAATCCCCTTAAGTTTAAAGATTAGAATAAATTTAAAAAAAACTACCTTAAAAATATCCAAGAATGATAATTTGGAAAGCACCTCCAAGTAACTGGAAATAATGAAAACATGATAGTAAAAAAAACATCATCAGACTGATGTCTTTTACAGTTTGTTTTACAGATAACATTTGCATTGGGTCTTGTGTGTATGTATGTTTTAAATAAATTTAACTATCACTTAGCAATTTTTTTGGCATTTGAAAATTTTTTAATGTGTGCTTAAAATATATAAAACAAACTTTATCCTACCTCTCTTACTTGGAAATAGATGAGGGACCACAGACTGTTTAATACAGAGCTATTAGCATACTTATAGAACATCTGAGAGTGTTCCAGGTATAAGACTGATCATTTACAAAGATAAAGCATTTCAACAGACACAATTCCTTGCGGGAGATTAACTCAAGGCAATGCTCAGTCTCCAGGAACATCTATATTGCTTTTCTCCTTCCCTATTTCCAGTTATTTGGGTAAACACAGTAAGATATATAGATTCCAAAACTTGGTTTTCTGGGCTCTGAGGGCAAGCAAGGTTTTTACTGTAAATCCCAGACTCAGTTCTCAGGCCGGTTCAGTTTGTGCTTCCCTGTGTGGGTCCTTAAGTCATAACAGCTTACATCATGACCGTGCTTTTATGCTTTCTAGACTGCCCCATTTTGATGCCGGGGTAGCATGCTGATCTCCTCAGCTCCCCCCAAAGGGCCACAGCAGGACTCCCCTTTGTGGAGTGTTAGGAACTACAAGAACCAAAGCTGGGTCTAGTTATTATGATGAATGCCCAGGAGAAGAAGATATAAGTCAATCAACTCCCATATATTAGGAACATAGCATTAATGGTCTTTCCATGTTCAAGCAAAGAACATTGCTCTATAGTAAAATATTAAAAGGTTATAGGGGAAATAGTAGCACTGTCGTGGTCCCATTTTTCATGGATCTGCTCAAGCAGGCACCACTAATGTCTCCATTGTGAGACTTGTTGATACTGTTTTGACATATCAAATACCCCACAGGGAGCTTGCCAGGCTCTGCAGTGTGGGTGGGATACTCTCGGTAGCTTGCCGGGCTCTCCGAGAGGGACAAAGGAATCGAACCTGGGCCAGCCACATGCAAGGCAAATGCCCTACCCGCTGTGTTGTTGCTCCAATCAGGGGAAGTAGTAAAGCAAGTAATTCACTTTAAGTACAAAGTCGAGAGTCACCAAAAAGTTTGAATTTAGTAAATAACAAAAAGGTTAAAGATAAACTCGGGATTAGGGGTGCTCACAAGGACAGTGTAAGTTTCTTTCAGGAAAGGAAAAGGGGCAATTCATTGAGGAAGCCTAAAACACTTACAGTCAATATCCAAAATAAGACTTGCATTATTTTCCAAAAATAAGCACTCCTTACTTTGAATGAATTCTGTGGCCAAAATTTCTTGTTTTAATGCTAATCTGTGCTCTCCCCAAGAGCCCAGCACCTTTGACATTTGAACTTGATGAAATGGGGCCTAGTCAGCTCTTAGCTGCATCTACTTGAACCAAGTCCAGCATGGGTTTCTGCAGAACTGCTCATTTCCCGCCCCTTACTGATGGGAAACTATAATATGTATTATAGAGACTAAGTATATTTTGTAGAATAAGACATGACACATGAATAACAGTTGATCAGGTGAAAATATGGGGAATCATTTCATTTAGGAAGCAATATTAAAGACCTCAATAGCATTTCACTGAAAAAAATAATAATAAATTAGTGAACAGACTTATTTGAAGAGGCGAGCAAGGTTTATATTATGTAGGAACAAAAGTCATATCTGTTAACCATACCTTTGCTATAGAGTAAAATTTAATGGTGGATAGGGCTGGAGTGATAGCACAGTGGGTAGGGCATTTGCCTTGCATGCAGCCGACCCGAGTTCGATTCCTAGCATCCCATATGGTCCCCCAAGTAATTCCTGAGTGCATGAGCCAAGAGTAACCCCTGTGTAATGCCGCGTGTGACCCAAAAAACAAAGAATAAAATAAATTAAAATTAAATTTAATGGTGGGCTTTAAAAACTGAATGCAAATAATCAAAATTGCATTTAAAAGTGATCACACTTGATTAGATGTAAAACATATTTAAGAGAAACAGTATTTCATTTGGAGAGAGAAATTGGAGGTAATTGGAGAGAGATACATCAGGAGGCTATGTTCCTAATCCACTTGAGGAAAATTAAAACTGACATAGACTGAAGTGTATAAGAACACATGTAATTAAGTTGCTTAGAGGTATCTTAGAGAGTTTGATTATTCAGATGTAAATTTAAGTGAAATAAAATCTGAGAATGATGGATTTTGTCTGTTATTATCATGAACAAAGGGGTAGAAGATGGTGCAATTACATTGACAAAGGAAACATGTCAAATAGGATATATTTTGAAATAAAAGTAAGTAGATGTTAATTTAAAAAATACACTAATATAGAAAAATATTTAGAGAAATAGGCACATAGAGAAATAGTTGCATTACTTACTTTGAATACTGTGTGTGATATTTCTGGTTTTGATGACTCTCAGAAGGTATTTGCAAGACCAAAACTACATAGTTAAATCAATATTGTATGTTCTTGAACTATAAAGATAATTCTAGTAGAATAGCACCTGTATGGTATCTGCAAATCCTGATACTACATGGCCCTAGAAATCTCTGAGCCCAAGCCCCCTCCCAACCAACCCACCTTTGAGGACCTAGAAAGAAGAAAGTGCCCACATGCTCTAAGACTGCTGGATGTGGAGTCTATAAAACTATAAACAACCCTATAGTTAATCCATATCTCTATGTTTATTAAATGGTGAGGCTTGCAAAAGTTGGGGCAAGAAACAATCGCAGTTGTTCCTTAGATGTCTGTGATGTGAAAGAAAGCTTGAGAAACACTGGAATTTAAAAGAGAATGAAAAGTGCCTTATTTTGGCATCAGATTCATTTCAATATATATACATTGAAGCTATATGATTTTGCATATTGTACCAACACTGCAGTCACACACCTGCATATGGAGATGATGATGGGGAAATTTTGGTAATGATTGTAGAGATCTGTATAAATTATATTTGTCATATGCAAAAGCTGACAATTTAAGTACATGTTTTATTCCTCTTCTCATTTAAAGCAGTTATCTATGTAAAAAGAAAAGAAATATTTCTAAATTGGCTTTTAAAAAACAATGTCATACGTGTTAGGAAGGACAATATGTCAGATGGGAATTTTTTAAGTGCCAGGGATGGTAGCTAACAATTTTATAGAATTGGTACATTTTAAGAGTATTTTCATCATTAGCTAATAAGATCTGTCCTTTCTCAATCATTATGAATGCATGTATTCTGAGATTATATTTCTTGTCAATATTTTACTTAAATTTTTATATTTCATTCACTTTATTTTCTCATTGAATTAATATCTGATTTTTCTGGAATACCTTTATATCTTTGTGCATAAATTATTCTTAGAAAACTTTAATAAAAGTATTGATATAAAAACTGAAATTATTAAACTCTTGGTTTATCTCCATTGAATGAGTTTATATTAACACTTTGTAAAATTATTGAGTCCAGTCTTTTTCATATCCAGGATTATTAAAAAACTCAGTTCTCATTTCCCTGATAAAGTAGTTTTTTCTTTTAATAATCACAGTTACAAGTGCAATTTTGGCCTGTTAATGAAAAAATATTGAAATTGCTTTATTATATGTCTTTCTTTACAATGAGTGAATAATATTTATTTTTATATGTTATCTGGGGAAATAACTTCAAAATGACTTCAACAAATATAATAGCGCTTTCCTCTAAAATATACTCCAGGGGCTGGAGAAATAGCACAGCATGTAGGGTGTTTGTCTTGCACACAGTCAACCCAGGTTGGATTCCTAGCTTCCCATAAGGTCCCCCGAGCACCGCCAGGAGCAATTCCTGAGTGCAGAGCAAGGAGTAACCCCTGAGCATTGCCAGGTGTGACCCCAAAAAAAATAATAAAATAAAATAAAATATGTTCCAAGTTAACTCTATGACATATCATCACAAATATAAAGGTAAATGCTAGAACATATCTTTACTGGAATCCTCTCTAAAGGAGCTTTGTTTCAATAAATATTATTAAATATTTTATTAATTTTATTAAATCATTTTATAAGTGATCTCAAGCTCTAAAATTTTCGCTATAACATTACTACTTTTTCTAAATGCCTTTTTCAACGTTTGTGTTTTTACTGTGATATTTATAGCTGTTGGGGATATGTAAGCACAATTATTTATAATGTTCATTCATATTAGCTTTAAATATATTGCAATGTTTGTTTTTATAAAAGTATAAGATATATTATTTTTGTCTCATCTTTCAACAGATGGCTTCCTTGAATATTGGAAGAGCAGGTGCCTGTGTGGTAGTCATCAAGCAACCTTGATCTATTTTTATTTAGAAAAAATTTATTTGCTGGAATGATTATTTTTATGTCAGCGGGCAAGAATGAGAACTTCCTGAATTGAAACTCTTCAATAACAAGGGATTTTTTTCAGATTAACCAGCTGAAACAAAAAGAGGTAGAAGAGTAATCAGAATTATACAAGACAAATCATCAAACTGCTCTAGGAACAGTATCTGGCTGTGTATTAGTTCAGGATGGTTATTGGTAATTTGTTTTGTATTGTAGCATACAATAACTAGAGTTACCAAAGGCTTGTTTTTCTTGAATCATTATAAACAGAGAATGATGTGGACATGGCTCATTTCATGACTGCAACTCAATCGCCTTAGGATGTGTGACAGTATTAAAAGTTGAGTAGAGGAAGAATATTTCATCTGATGGAATCTGATTGGTTTATAATTTTGCTAATCAGAAGTAGCCATGTCAGGAGACAGAATGATGTTTTATTGAAACAAACATGCTTCTTTCTCATTTCACTAAGCTACAAAGATAGAGAAACAAATCCATGCTTGTCTCTTGTGTTCAGAAAATGAACTATCTTGCTAAAAAAAAAAAACTACATATGTCATCGGCAATCATGGCTGAAGTGTATTGCAATTTCATTAGCCATCTGAAGCTTGCAAACACAAAGGTTGCTTTCATTAGATTTGCCACATTGGTTTTCATTTGAACACACTGAGCAAAAGAACCAGCACGATGATGGGCCTTTGCCTTAGAGTTCAGTGTAAGCACGGGAACTAGATCTTCTGAATATTATATAGATAGATACCCATTGCATGTTGAAGTTCCTTAAAATTTTGTTCATTTGGGAAAAGAAACAGAATTTGGACAGAGAAACATATGGTCGGTTCACTCATTTGGAATATTAATGGTCATTGATATACAGACAGCAAAATTCAAATGTTCATTTCTCAATTTTCAAACTTGTTACATTGATATACACATTATTTTATGCAGACTATTTGTAATTGTTTAAAGCATAAAGTATATACATTTACAGTCTGTCCTTAATAGATATATGTCAATTTAAAAGAAAACAGTGAATAAATAATAAAATTTTGCTTTTATCAGTGTATCTTTCTTCAATGAATTTTTTTCTATACACACGTATAAATTTTGACTAGACATATTGCTAAAAAAGGCCATTTTAATTGTTTGCCTTTTTCAAAACCAAGAACTATGAGGGCTGTGACACAGTCAACCCTGTTCTTCACTTATGTCCCCAGCACTCCAAGGAAGAAAAAGGAAATATTCATCCAGTATAAGTTTTGTTTTTCTCTAAAGTTCTATTCAGACAAACAAATGAAATTTTTATTGATTTCATCATTACTTACTTGTGAGAGTTAACATTGATGTCTAGATTAAAAATCATATGAGAGTACTGAAAATCGTTCTGACTCTATAAAAGACAAGAAAATTACTGTTTCTGAATCAGTGTAAACCATGGAATTTAGTTTTTTTACTGAGGACTAAAAATACTTCAAATCTACTAGCCAAGAAATACATTGGTAATAAATATTAAGTAAAGAAAATATTAAAACTTATGTTTTCCAAGTTTCACATATGACCGCATTTATAAAAGTTTATGATACATGCAATTACATGAAAATTTAATTACATTTCCTATAGTTTCACCTCTCCTTAATTATTCATATTTAGGGATCTTTAGATTTAAATGTAAATACGAAAGTTTTTGAACAATATCAGCAAAAGTGAAGAGTTGTAATAGAGATATATGGCCACAAAGCTATAAAATATGTTTACTCTCTGACAACATTTATTTTTCCCACACAAAATTTATTTTCCCTTTAATAAAGGTTTACTAAATCTTGATCAAGATTCTAAATTAAACCTAAGTTAATTCATTACAAATAATTAAAGAAATAAATCACGCTGTATATGGCACACATCCATTGCTGTTAATTGTCATTTAAAAAAAAAATACCCAGTTATTTCTTGCTCTGTTTTCTACAATCATTCCTGGCAATGCTAGCTGTATGTAGTTCAGGGAATTGAACTCAACTGCTATCTCTCTAACCAATTGAACGTTAAGTAAGTGATACCCGCTTAGTGGTTATTCAGAAAGCTGAAACACTGATGTCTGGAAACAACTGATGTGCTTCCTCTCTCCCATTATCCATACACAAAATGTAGAAGTTATTAAAAATTGTTATTTGAATGTGTAAGTTTTTTTTTCAAATTTTCAAAGCCTCTCTTCCTCTTTCTCATTTCTATTATATAATATAAATAATGTGTAATATATAGCCTTTATAAGTAGCAGCTTTAGATATTAATTTAAATAGAAAATGCTTACAGGAATTTTTTTAACTAAAATTTATTTTGGCTTGAGGGCCACACAAGTTTACTCTGGCTCTGTGCTCCAGGACCACGACCCTTACTGGGCTGAGAGAACCATGTGGAGTGCAGAGAGTGAGTCCAGTTTGGATGTATGCAAGACAGACACCATAAACCCTGTACTATCTTTCAGAACCTGGGATTTATTTTTAATTTAAATACTTGAATAGGGGAGTTCGAGTAATTCAGTTTAGCATCAGTTTAAAGATTAAAAGAATTCCTGGAAGGCCTAGTAAACAAGCCCTGAAGTGCCCACATACAAAGAATAGTTCAATTACTTGGTTAAGTGTTGCCTTGATTGATTTTTACTCCGACTTTTCTCAGCAAATTACATTCTTGAAAGTAACCATGGCAACTAAAAGCTTGACTACTGAGTCAAAGAAGTAAAATAATACTGAGGAATATAGTAAAAGGAAAGCTACACTAACTTTGTTCAAAGAAGTATCTTATTGTAAATTTAAGCATGCTACATTAATATTTTTAAAACCCAGGGAATCAACAAACACCTACTGTCAGGAAGTATAGAAAAGTAAAAGGTTGATTAAGCAAAGAAGAAAATGTTTTAATGGCTATCTTGTAGTTCTCAGTTTATTTTTTTATCAAGAACTTAGCTACTAAATTTGCATTTCTTTAATAAGCATGTCATTATAGTGTATAATTTAACTCAAATTAATCATATATCTGGTCATAAAAGAATATTACAGTGCCTATGCACTTTTTGATGAATGCTATTTTTCAGAAATTATAATAATAAATAGAACAGTTATCATAATAGTTCAGAAATTTTTAGAAAAAAATTACTTGTAGTTGGTTCAAAATTGTGGAAGCATGCATAAAAGCTAATTGCAGACTAAAATTAGTGAGTATTGGTAATGTACAAAATAAATATTGCTATTTGTCCCGTCTATCCAAGATTCATTGCATACTTTCGGTATTGTTAAGAATCCAACTATGCATTAAAAGCATAATTTGAACAAATAGTTTTAAAAATACTTTCAGAAGACTGAAAAGAAAGAACTTATAAGCAAATAATTCCTGTATTCTGAATAGATGTTAAGATAGATTTAAGTGCCAGGTGTAAAAGTAGTAGATGAGGGAATATCAAAGTGTTTGGGGGGATGAAGTTGGATTTACCACAGCGTTTCTTACATATAAGGATACAAAGGCATGAAGAAGAGATCTAAAGTAGGCTCAGAATAATCACTAAACAGTATTTAATTCTTCCTTTTCTAGCTACCTCCTACTTATTCCTCAAATCCTCCTTTGCTACACCATGCTAGTTAGAAATTTAGAAATTTATTCCTGGTAGGTCCTTTTATTATGTACAGAGAAATAAATCAGAAACACTTTCTAATGGATTGTTAGGAAATAAAAACAAATTATTATACTTAGCATTTTATGATTCTAGTGGCAATTAACTCTGAAAGTCATAATTCTGAATATGTGAAAAAAAAGACATCCCTTACAACTAACCATTTCCTAGGAAAATGAAGAAGAAAAATATTTCTCAACAGACTTTCCTGGATATAAGGCTTTGATAAGTTCAACCTTATGTCTCCCTTTAGATGAAGATAAGTAATTTATAACATTTGCTGAACAAATCAGGAGAAATACTAGATCTCCTAAATGTCTCAGGATCTGTAAAATTACGGCTCTATTAATTAGATTAAATGACTGTATCACTTTCATTCCATTGTTTGTCAATTTACTTGAGTGGGCTCCAGTAACATCTCTATTACACTCAGCCCTGAGATTTTAGCAGCCTCTCCTTACTTGTCTTTCCCAACAATTGGAGGCTCTTTCAGAGTCAAAGTAATGAGACCCATCGATATTGTTTTCGGCATATTGAATACGCCACAGGTAGCTTGCCAGGCTCTGCCATGCGGGTGGGATAATTTTGGTAGCTTAAATTTATTATTAGATCTATTATTAGATTAAATAGTAAATTTAAATTTAAATTTGTTAATTTAAATTAAATTAAATGCTTCTTTAATCTGTTACTGTAAAAGTAAAGAGCTTGTTTACTAATTACTAAGAATTTGTTTATGGACAGTTGTTTTGTTGTTCTAACAGACACTTTGAAAGAGGGAACATCTATAAAAAGAGTGAGTGAGTGAGTGAGTGAATTTGTGTGTGTGTGTGTGTGTGTGTGTGTATGTTTGTCTGATGCTCTGAAAGCATCACCATGCTGCCGCTGAAGAGAGAAGGTGGAAAGGACAGCATCCATTTCCCCTTGGGCAGCACGGGGCCATAGCTTAGTTCACAGTCTAGAAGCAATTCTGCCAGAAGCCGCTGGCTTCCGAAACTGGTTTCTGTGCCTCTCGGATTGTGATTTTTCAGGAACCGAGGAACCATTCGTGGGCAGCCACTCGGTCTCATCTTGGAAGTCAACTTTCTTGTTCACCTATAAAAATGGTAAATCTACCTGTAAGTCAAGTACCACCACAGCTTTTCCAAAACCACTAGCCTCCATAAATCCAGCCTAAGTTTCTGGAAAGAGTCTGGTCATATATGATTAAATTACATATTTATTAAATGTGAAATCCCAGATCCACTTGTACGCAGTTAACCTGCGTGGTTCTGGGGATCTAATTCATGTCTGTCATACAAGGAAAATGCCTATCTAATTGTACACTCTTCCTGATCCCTATCTATCATATTTCTATTTATGTTGTTTAAAAAGAACAAGTATTTATTGTAAGTGTGGTATTTAAGCATTGATATGAGAATAAGAAAAATAACTATTAAAATCACTATTAAAAATGTAAGTAACAAAGAAATAGCAACATAATATTAATTGATTGATTGAAAAAATTAACATTATTACAATGTTCATCCTACCTTAAACAAGTTCTATACAATACAAATCCAATAGTCCCCATTGAATTCTCAGGGTACCAGTCTTTACAGTAATATTCAGCCAACTTTGATAGTGATTTAATGAGAAGGCTTGCATCTAAATGGTGCTCAGACCCTGCAGTGCCAAAGGCACCCTAAGTCACCCCACCAGTGCCATTGAAACTCCTGGGCCACAATTGGTGGTGCTTAAGGGATTATATGATGTCAAAGATTGAACCACAGTTGTCCATGTTGCAAGGAATTCATCATAATCCCTGTCAGATCTCTCGAGACTTCCCATGACATATTTTTAGAGATATGGAACAAGTAATGCTAAACACATATATGGACTAATAAAGCTTTTCAAATAGCCAAAATAACATTGAGAAGATAAAATATGATGGGGAATTTTTATTTCTCTGATTTGTTATTACAAAGCTATAGCAAGAAAAAAAAATGTATGCTCTGAAATACGGGCTTACTCTCAACTCAAGGTGACATAATTAGGAGCCATAGATAAATTAAGATAAATAATTAATCTACAACCAAGAAATCAGTTGCATAAAGAGTTTGAAAACCCTCTTTGACAAATGATAGTGTGCAAATAGTTTAGCTATATGTTTTTTAAACCTTTAATTCACACCATGTACAAATATGTTGATTCAAACATGGTTAAAAACCCTGAATCTATAATAGATTTAAAATGCATAAAAATCCATAAAATCCATAAAAACTTGGAAAAAATATAGGCATAACTCTTCATAATGTTGGCTGGATAGTATATGCAATGCTTTGATAATAATGACTAAAAAACAGAAACAAAAATAAACCAATAGGGCCATATATAAAACTAAACCATTAAAAAATGTTTAAAAATAAACCATAAACTATAAAGTTTCAGCATTGCAGTAGAAATACAATGACTTTTAAAAGACAGTCTGTTGAGTAGGTGATAATATTTGCTCCATTAATACACAAAATATATAAAGAATTCACAAAACAGAAAAATTAAAAATGAATAGCCACACTAAAATATAAAAATATATTCTTATTACTCACCTTTGGTGTGAGATGGAAATCACAATGAAAAAGAGATATCACTTTATACAGTTAGATTGGCACACATCAAAAACACCATAAAAATGTACTGTGGGGCTTGGGGAAATAGTACAGTGAGTGGTGTGACTGCCTTGCACACAGGACCCAACTAGATTCAACCCCCAGCATCCATATGGTACTCTGAGTCTCACCAGAAATAATTTATTAGCACAAAATCAGGAGTATGTCCTGCACTGCTAAACGTGTCCCCCAAACAACAACAATAAAAAATGTTGTGGAAATGTAGTGAATAATGAACTCTCATCTCTGATGGAAGGGATGTGGTATTATTCAGACTCTTTAGAAAACAATCTGGAGATTTCACAAATAATTAAGAATTGAGCTTTTATATAATTTACTGGGATTTCACTTATTGACATCTATCAAAATAGCACAAAACCATTTATGTTAAGTGTAGCTATAGTCATGTGTTTATTGCAGCCTCATCATAAAATCCAAGATCCGGAAATTAACTAAATGAGCAAGAAAGGATAAATAAACACAGAAATGTGCGTACTCACAACTGAATACCACTCAGTCATGAAAAGGGAAGAAAAAAAAATCTTCCAGTTTGCTGAAATCCAGATGAAAATGGAGAGTAACATATTGAGCAAAGTGAGTCAAAGCAAGAAAGACAAAAACAAATTTTAGATATCATATATGCAGTTATGAAAAAACATAGACAATAAACAATGACCATCAAAAGTCAATCTTACAGAAGCATATTGTAAAAGATCCTGAATCTACTTCTAGAACTAAGTTTAACTGGGGCCTCTGAATGAATATTACATCATGTAGGGGGCTTACTTTGCACATGGTTAATTCAAAGTTGGGTGTTATCCCCCGCACTCCATATGGTTCCCTGACCCCACCAAGAGTGATTCCTGAACCCAGAGCCAGGAGTAAACCCTTAGCAGCCCTACTTGTGACCTGAAAAACAAAAAAAAAGTAGGAATCATCACCAACAATTAAGTTTAAGTGGATGGGTCTTTAGAGCTCTGACTGGATAATCTGAGAGCTAGAGATAGTGGTGGAAAGATCCTGGTACTATACTGGCAGTTTGGAAGCAATATCCTCATACTGAATCATTAATATGAACATTATCAGTTAAATATAGCACATTAATGAAGACACTACTTATTCAAAGCTTGCTCAAACTAAGAAATTGAATGATACCAGTTGACTTTAAATGGAAAGCAGATATGACTATAATTCTGGGGTCTCCGAGTGGGGCAGAGGAATTGAACACGGGTCGGCCATGTGAAAGGCAAACCCCCTACTGCTGTGTTATCGCTCCAGCCTGAAAATACAGCGTCAACAATTCTAAAAGATTAATACCCAGGTCCACTAACCAAAATTGAAGTTGTGCCTGTTAAGAATGTAGGCTGGATGTGGAGAACCTGGAGACACTGGTGAATGGAAACTTCCACTCGTGGGTGACTTCTGATGGAATATTGTATGTCTGAAACCTTACTAAGATGACATTTTAAAGTATGGTGACTTAAAAAAATGATAATGATAATTAAAATAAATAAGGTAATCTAGTGTTACATTTCTCAATATATACCTGTAGCACTATAGAACTGCCGTCCCCTTGTTCATTGATTTGCTCCAGTGAGCAGCAGTAATGTCTCCATTGTGAGACTTGTTATTGTTTTTGGCATATTGAATATGCCATGGTTAGCTTGCCAGCCTCTGTCATGCAGGCGGGATACTCTCGGTAGCTTGCCGAGCTCTTTCAGAGGGACGGAGGAATCGAACCTGGGTTGGCCACATGCAAAGCAAACACCCTACCTGCTATGCTATCACTCCAGTCCAATATTTACCTAATAGACCAAAATATTTCAAAGGAAAGATCCTTTATCTAAACGTGGAGGGAAGGAATTTTCTTATCTCCTAAATGATATGGAATTCCAATGAGAATCATACCCAAGTCCTGTATTAACATTTTCTCATGTACTATACTTAAGTCACTCAATTTAATCTAGCATATTGCACCAGGATTTCACTCCCCATCATACCTAGAATAAAAGCACAAAGATCTGTCCCTTTGGATTTTGACTTGTTTATGAAGACTCCACTAAAATGAACATTTTACACTGAACAATAAGTGCACACTTTTCTCTCATGATGTCCTTTGTTTAGTTTAAATTTTAGATTCAGCCAGGACCCTAACCCTAACAGGAATGAAGAAAGCATTTCCTTCTACACTTTTTTCAACAAAAATTATTATTCCTAGTTTTTTAAAAGTATTTTCTAAAGGTGGTGTGGTGTCACCAGCAGATCAATGTGTACCTGTGGGGCAAGTGCACCCACAGACTGATTTTGTCTTCAGGTTTCCTGTCACCCCCAAATTGCCTCTGTGTCTCTGGCCAGATATCAACAACTGAGGACCAAGTTTCCCAAGAAATTACATAGCCAAAAGTTAGGTAGGTGGGAGCCACTCCCACAAACTACCTCCAGCTCAGCTATACAAGCTTATTTATTGGTCTTTCTTCAGAGATCTATAAATAAATCTCAAGAAAGATCCAAACCTGGAGGAAATTTTAGATCCATACAAGACTGAGCTGACTGGAATAAATCCAATGGGGTCAGGTCAACCTAGTGCCTGCCCAAGCATAGTTCTGGCAGCAACTTTCTCCCCCAATCCTAAATCACCATCTTTCCCCTGGCTGGACTTCACCCTCTCAAAATGGACCATACTGAGATATTAACCTGTTGAAAATTCAGATATGTGTGAATTTTGCCTAAAATCTCCAGGGGTTTCTTGGAGTTGAGATGGGGTACACTCCCCTGCCTCCCTACACTACTGGAAGCAAGGTGATTATCCCCATGAACCACTTCCAAGACTACAATATAAGCTCTCCCAGCCTTGCTTCAGACACCTTTAAATAAATCTTGAAAGAGATCAAAAGTTACAGTTAGTCTCAGACTTGTGCAAGGCTGAACAGACTGGGGTAAATTGGATAGGGGCAGGTCACCCTGGTGTCCAGCCAACAAGAGCCCCCAGCAGTCATGTGCTTCCACAATCCAAAATCACCTCCATGTCTCTGATCAGATTCCACTATCTTGGGCCAGACCTAACCAGAATATTAATGTGTTGAAAATCCTGGTATGCAGGTTTTGTGAATGAAATCTCCAGGCTTTCTTGGGGTTGGAATGGGTTACCTCCCTCCACCACTTTATATTTCCAAAAGCCTTGCAGTCATGTCAATCCCCCACAACTGCCACCCAGTTAAAGAAAAAAAAATGCTATGACAGTGAGTCTCTTGCCCGCATGCCTGGCTGTCTTCCCTGGGATCCCTCAGAGGGTATGGGCTCCAGCTTCCCTCCCCACCTCAAGCAGGGCTCCCGGCGGTTGAAGACCACCGGAATATAGCCACAGCCATGCTCAAGCCCCCTCTCCAAATGTTTGGACAGGTCTCATGCATGAAGCAAGCTCCCAGAAGTGATATCTTAGAATCTACTTCTCCCTCTGGGAGAAAGTAGCAAAGTACTGAGAGTTTCCTGCCCACATGGGACAGCCTAGCAAGTTTTCCATGTGTATACATATGCTAAAGCCAGTAACAAGCCCCATCTCATTCCCCTGACCCTGAAAGAGCCTCCAATGCGGCACCATTAGGAAGGCCGAATGGAGAGAGCTTCTAAAAATCTCAGGGATAGGATGAATGGAGAAGTTACTGAGCAGACTCGAGAAATCGATGAACAAAGGGATTTCGTGATCGTGATCGTGATCATGATCGTGATGATGTTCTTGTCTTCCCCATAAAAATACTGAGCCCCCTGAACAAACTCAATGACCTCAGTACCTGTGTTGCAAATCCTAATGCACAAAAGGAGAGAGAGAAAGAAGAGAAGTGCCTGCCATATAGGTAGTTTTGGGATGGGTGGGGGTTGGGGGATAGCCAAAGGGAAACAAGGAACATTGTTTGTGGGAAATATACTCTGGTGGAGAGATAGGTGTTGGATTATTGTATGACTAAAATCCAATAATAAACAGTTTTGTAATGATGCATCTAATGGATATTCAATAAATGAAAAAAATAAATTGCAAACAAATTCTAAATAATTATTTAAATAATTATAATTATTTAATATATAAATAATCATTTATTAAGTACTTAATAAATATCAAGTACTTAGTATTTATAGCTGTTTAGTTTAATATAGATATTCAAATGTAGTAAACAATTGAAAATTTAAGTGAATATTTTATATCATTGCAAATTTTATTTATATATATTCCTTTTAAAGTATCTCAGTTACCACCACTGTTTCAATATGTCATTTACGATCACAACATGTCATTATTTTTTAAAATAAAGTTCTATGGGACTAACATTGATCTACATAATATATTTCAGGTTTACAAAATTATGCTTTTACATCTGCATAAGATTACATCATGATTTATTTTGCTTCCACAAGAAACATCATTATTTTATTTGCTTTGGGAATTGCACTGTATATTTATACTTTCTTAGTTAAATGTTACTTACTCTCAAAATTACATTCTCTATCTTATTGGAAGAGTCATAAAATCCCTCTTTATAGAATACCAAGGTTTATCTTTAAGGGACAGTAGGTAATAGTAAAGATAATTCTTTTTTTTCTCTGAGCTGTTCATACATAGTTGGTAGTAAATAAAGAGGATTGGAGTACTCATTTAGTTGTATCTTTGTCTGACTTTCTAAAGCAATCTTCATTAGAAAGCAAGCAGGAAAAGAAACAAAATTAAACAATAAATAAAGCAACCAAATGGAAACAAATTACTCACTGGCTGGGGAAGAAAGATACATTGCTCTCTTTAATTGTTTTTTTTTTTTTTGTAAAGGCTATTTAGGGAGAAACAGTGCTTATTTTTGAAAACTAGTACTGATTATCTTCACATTCTATTTCCCTGTTAGCTAAGGTGTGATGATATCATTTAATATATTATCACTATTCCAAGTAACCATTTCCCATAAGACTGTCTAAAACTACTACACAGACATAGGCACTGATGAAATGAAACAAATATTTCCCTCTTGTTTATCCTTATTTCCTTCTCCGTTCCTCTTTTTTTCCCAGTCCTCCCATTTTTTTGTACCTACTCATTTTGTCTTTTTTCTATCTATTTGGATTATTTTAGAACTGTCATTTATATTGATATTTTTCTTAGACAAAATTTACTTGTTCTGTGGTAAATACTTTTATATACTTGGGTCTATTATATTCTCACAGCATAGACTAGAATGACGTTCATATTAAAATTTCAAAACAGAAAAGCAGTAGTCATCACATCTGTGAATCCATATTGATGAATTCAAGAAACTTCCAATTAAAAAAAAGCACTTGCTATGCAATTAAGCCTTCCATGATTATGTCATTTTTGAAACTACATAAAACTATCTTCTCATCATACCATAATAAAAAAAAGTATGATAACTTTTTACATAGCATTTACATTGTATTCAGTATCACAAGAAACACAAATGCCAAGGTGTAGATGTAGGACATAGTCAATTATTGCACATTTTTTATATATGGAAGTTGAACATCCATAGATTATGGTAAGTTTGGGAGTTCTGAGACCATCTTCCCATGGAAACCAAGATATGACTACTTTCACTCTTCAAGAAACCATACTCTATGGTTTAATTTAAAGATTACTTAAAGTGAATTACTGATTACTTTTAAAGGCCGATACAATTTGAGAGTAGACAAAATAACTTCATACCAATTTTACACTTTCAGAGACTAGATGGAGCTTGCACTCTTTTGGTCTTATGTTCAAGAATAAATATAATAATTTTATAAAGAAATTCACATTGATTAGCCAGACATCTCTCTCTCTCTTTCTCTTTCTCTATTTCTCTCTTTCTTACATAGATGCACACACACATACACAGAGACACAACACTAACACAAACACACACACTTGACTTAAAGAGTATCAAATTCATCTGTGATGAGGAGTTCCATTAAAAGTTTGCCAATGTATTGTAGGTGAGTATTTTTTATGAAACAATGACATGTCAGTATTAATTATCCTAAAAGTTTCAAAGTATTAATTTTCCATTCATATACTTGAGTTTTCATAGATCTGAAGTAATTTATAACACATTTCACTGATCTAAAATTTTGAATCCTATTGAAATAAAGTTTTACAAATTAGAGTAAGATTTTATTTTTGTTTGTCTGGAGGGCAGTCAGTTTTGCTCAGTTCTTAAACCTGGAACTGTTTAGGGATCACTCCTGGTTGTGCTCAGGGAAACATAACTGATAATAGAGATTAAATATACATCAGTCACTGTCACTGTCATTCTGTTGCTCATCGATTTGTTTGAGCGGGCACCAGTAACGTCTCTCATTGAGAGACTTATTATTACTGTTTTTGGCATATCCAATACGCACGGGTAGCTTGCCAGGCTCTGCCATGCGGGCTCGATACTCTCGGTAGCTTGCCGGGCTCTCCAAGAGGGGCGGAGGAATAGAACTTGGGTCTATTGCGTGAAAGGTGAATGCGCAACCGCATCAGTCACACACACACAAAAATATGTTACACTGCTCTTTCTCTCCAGCCTCTAAAATTATATTTTATTATGATAATATGATCCATGAAGCTGTACATAATAGACTGGTTACAGGGACACAATGTTACAATACTTATCTCAATACCAGTGACTTCTATTTTTCCAGCAATGTTCCCATGATCCAATTACACTTAAGCCTACATCCTTCCTTGCCGATATATAGATATTTTATCTTGCATTACTTGCTTTAACAAAAGTTCAAGGAATAGCAAATGAAATTATCAGAAAATAAGTCAATAAAATTCAAGTAATGACGATTGATTGGTATATGATTTTAATCTATGTAAATAATTAATTTCAAATGATTAAATCTAGGGTACTGCCTATTCTCACTCCATGACTAAGTTTTCAACTCTGACATCTAAAATATATTTTATTAAATTTTATTTTGTACTTGGATCTTATTGTGGTAATTATGTCTTCCTTGTCGTAATGCATTTTAAAAATAAATCTGTTCTAGTATATTTTAGAGTTCCTGTTAACTAGGCAAACTCTAAAAATGTAAAATAATGAGTGAAGATAATAAAAATATTTAGATGAAAAATATGAATAGGCCTATGAAGTAGTGTTTTATTCTAAGAGAGTGAATATTGATTTTGTAACAAAATATTACTGTATAGATACTAATTGTATTAAGAAGAAAAATATCCAAATAAAAAAATTCTAAATGTAAAAATAAAACTTAGTCGTCACAGAACAAACTAAGTAGAATGAGCTGGAATTAAGCATAGCTGTCTTAATCTAAGAGCTCAAAACATTGTACCATTAGTGAATGCCATACTCAATACTACACTTTGGTACATTTTTAAAGCCCTTTAAAGAAGATCCTTTAATACTTCTCACAAAACTGATTTCAAGGATATGAATTACCAAAACTCTTGCATGTCCATGAAGCTCCATATCATTCCTTTAAATCACAATGATAATCTAAATGGGCAGTGTTTTCTCGATAAGGTATTCATTTCATTTAGCTTTTGTACTAAATCTCTCCATATTCTCTGGCTATAGAGTATCATTTAATAAATGGGCTATACATCTTATGGGATTTCCATTGTATGTAAGCTCCTTTTTTTTGTCTTGCTACATTTAATATTCTATTGTTTTTTTATTATTTTGGATGCAATGTATCATGGAATTTTTCTAGTTGAAACTTTTTTTTTCAATAGAGTTCTTAGGACCTCTTGGATCTTAGTGCTATATTCCTAAATTCCGGAAAATCCTTGTCTATTGCTTATTTATTATATCTTAATCAAAGTTGCCTTTCTGTTCTTCAGGAGGTCCGATGATTCTTGAATTGTTTCTCTTGAACTCTTTCCATAGTTTTCGGGTACACTATTTATTTCTTTCAGACTATTTTCCACCTGGTTTCCTACAGATTTCTCCCTTCTCCTTTGGGAGCTCTTCTCTTGTTTGCTTGGCTGCTGTTACTCTGCTGTTCAAAACTTCTATCGAGTTTTTATATCACTTACCAGGCTCTTCATTTCTGTCATTTCTGATTTTAGTAGTTTTCTCATTTTGACTCACATTTTCTTATTTTTTTGCTGATTACCTGTGCTATGTTTCTTTAAGTTATTCAAAGATCCTAATCACAGTATCACTGAAGTCATTGTCAGAGGATTTACTGAGCTATTTGGTGTTGTTTGTGTCTCTGATGATAACGACTTTACTTACTGATCATGATGGGATTCAACGTGTTTCCCCACTGGTTTTCTAGTGTTCATGCTGTGTTGGAGTACGTTTCTGTAGTTGGACCCTGAGAAACTGTGGGATTAAGTTAGGGATGTTCAACTTCTTCTCTATCCCTTTTCATCAAATGACAGGAAGTGTAACTGTGAACAGCATGAAAATTGTTGAGTAGACACGACACTCAGCAGCCACATATGCAGCTATGTGCTTCAGGAATTGTGGCATTGATTCATTAATAAGGCACAGGTAGGGTGTGGAGGCTGCTGGCACACAGTCGGCCAGAGGGACTCTGCCTCACTTACCGGAGTATGCCTGGTGACATCATCCAATGGCACCCTCACCTGGAATGAAGCAGGAACAAGTAGAGGTTCTACTTTTATTTTAAATAACTTTTGATTGACTATGAATCTTTGTATTTGTTGGTGAAGTTAACATGTATTACTTTAACTGCTTATTAGTCTCATGAAAATATTTAATAAAAACATATTAAATGGTACACAAATACAGTAGAAAAAGAAAGCATTAAGTTGTCAAGATAAGAATTATTTACTCAGATAACAGGTTTACAAGGTAGTTGTACCATATTAAGACTTTTCTCAGAATAAAATTAAGATTTGACTGACAGTAGCTTGTTTTTAAGCGAACTGGATTTTCTGAATGCTTGATATTTTGTCTCAGTGGGATCAATGAATCTTTTTTCATCTAGATGGAATGACTTGAATTAGATATTGTGCCTCTCTTTTTGCAGCCTATTAAAAAGCCTGCAGAGTAGCTAGTCAATGTCAATTTGTGTACAACACTGCCAGTTAAGTTCCCAGGAATAAGAGAGAGAGAGAGAGAGAGAGAGAGAGAGAGAGAGAGAGAGAGAGAGAGAGAGAGAGAGAGAGAACAACAAGGGGTTGAGGAATCAAGACATGCAGTTTAAATTATGATTCAGAATAAAATAACTGTGCATCAGCTTTTAGCTCTTCTATTAGACAAAGCTTTGGCAAACTAAATATTGAATGGGTGTCAGTGGAACTCTGTATTGATAGCATTAGCATTTCTTGAAAGAAAACAAGTCACTCGATAAATCATTTCATTATGTGCTGGCTCTGTACTTGAGTCTACATGATGTACATAATCCCAGTGATGCTTGAGGGACCATGAGATGTCTGGAATCAAATCTTACCTTGTGCAAAAAAAGCATGAACCCGGCCTGTAGAGCTATGTCTCTGGCCTTAATTTTACACAAATAAATTGGAATCAGAATGGAAGAATCTTAGGCTAACCTGTTATTTTCAAATAAGGAATAAACAGGCATCAGAGAGATAGTACAATGGTGAAGCACCTGCCTTGCATGTGGTTGACCCAGGTTGATTCCTTATACCCATATTGTCCCCGACAAACTGCCAGAGGTAATCTCTGAGTGCAGAGCCAAGAGTAAATCCTGAGCAATAACAAATCGTGGACACCCTCCAAACACACAAAGAGTACTGAAAAAATGGAAGTCATCAATGAAAAGCAAGTCATTACATCTAAAATATTATATTTGTATGTAAAAGAGACAGATATTTTATATTTTTAAGAAATCATCTCACAAAGTTGTGGTGACTGAAAAACTCTTGAATCAGAAATTTACATAAGCAGTTAGTATTATAGTCTTGAACTTTAAATGCATATAAAGGAGTAGGCAGAAGTGTGTGCCAAGAAATGTTTCTTATGGCTCAAAAGGCCTTTGAGAGGCCTATATTAACACGATGAGATCTACTCAAATTATAGGAGGTAATATGCTTTATTTGATCAACTATAATTGATCCTGATACAACATACATTTTAATGTACATGTTTTCAATTACACATTTTTTTTCTTAAAAAATAATTCTAGTTAAAGCAGAAAAACTAACGTTTAGTATTTAAACATTGTTTAGTGTTTCACTTAAGTTTTAGTGTATAAAACAAATAAAATTTACTGCAAGAAATTTTTTTGAAGTGTGAGAGGAGAGAGGAATACATGTTCAATTCTAAATTTCTACATTTATTTGAATATGTAAAATTAACTTTTGGTTATGCAAATAAAAATTAAATAAACATAAAATAAAATCAATAGCTAAATTGTTGTCTTTTTATTGTGTGTGTGTGTTTTTGTTTTTAACAACCTGATAGAAAGGCAGTTTCAGAGTGTTTTGCATGTGTAAAAAATTATAATAAACTCAGTTGTATTAGTCAATACATACTGAACACTGTGAGAGTAAGTTATTCAGGTATAGTGGTTATGAATTATAGCAATAACATTTATTTTTACAGTAATAAATTGCAACTTTAATTAGAAACTCTCATGTGAAGTTTTTCATTTGAAAATATCTCTTTATTGTTATTTAGAATCCTCATATGCAATCAATAATATGGCTTCAAGCTAATAGTTTATATAAATCAAAAGTGCAAAAGCTGTCTTCAATGAAAAAATCATTATAATTATTATCTTGTTGTTTACTATTTATTGCAGATCAAATTTTTCACTGAGATTTTACTCTGTATTGACTTTTAAGGTCATGACACAATAACTATAATAGAAATGAGAAGATTTTTCTTTCTTTTTTTTATTGGTTTATTTTTAATTAGAGAGTCATCGTGAGGGTACAGTTACAGATTTATACATTTTTGTGCTCATGTTTCCCCCATACAAAGTTCGAGAACCCATCCCTTCACCAGTGCCCATTCTCCACCACCAGTAAACCCAACATCCCTCCCACCCTCCCCAGTCCCGTCTCCCCCCACCCCACACTGCCACTATGGCAGGGTCTTCCCTTTTGTTCTCTCTCTCTGATTAGGTGTTATGGTTTGCAATAAAGGTGTTGAGTGGCCATTGTGTTCAGTCTCTAGTCTGTATTAGGCCCGCATCACCCTTCCCCCACATGACCTCTGTCCACATTTTACTTGGTGGTCCCTTCCCTGAGTTACCCAGAATGAGAGACCAGCCTCCAATCCATGGAGACAACCTCCTGGTACTTATTTCTACTATTCTTGGGCGTTAGTCTTATAGTCTATTATTCTACAGTCCACAGATGAGTGCAATCTTTCTATGTCTGTCTCTCTCTTTCTGACTCAAGAAATGAGAAGATATTTCTATGTGCTAGAGTCTTTCAAGGTTTTTATTATAATAGTTGTAGTTCTGGGGCTGGAACAATTTTTTAATATTTAATGTTTTAGAGATATTTTTAATCATGTATTCAAATTTTAGTGCTCCACTTTCAATAAAAATTTTAGCTAATTAAAAGCCTAAAAAGTGGGGGGGACTGGAGCAATAGCCCAGAAGGTAGGGCATTTGTCTTGCATGTGGCCAACCCGGGTTGATTCCAAAAATCCCATATGGTCCCCTGAGTACCCCCAGGAGTAATTCCTAAGAGCAAAGCCAGTAATAATCCCAGTGCATTGCCCCATATGACCCCCCAATTTTTTTAAGTTGTAGTGTATTTTAGACTTTTATTTTATTTTAGTTTTGGATTCACACCAGTGTTGCACAGGGGTTACTCTTGGCTCATGCATTCAGGAATTGCCCCTGGCAATGCTCAGGGGACCATATGCAATGTGGGGAATTGAACCTGAGTTGGCCCCGTGCAAAGCAAACACCTTACCTGCTGTGCTATTGCTCCAACCCCCACCCATCTTAGACTTTTAATTAGCTAAAATTTTTATTGAAAATGGAGCACTAAAATTTGAATACATGATTAAAAACATCTCTAAAACATTAAATATTCTTTTGTCTCTTTATCTTTTACTTTCAGTGAAATCTAAATCACTAAATTATCAAAGTAGCAGGAGATAACATCCTTCCTATCGTAGACTGCACATATTTTTGAGGGGAAGGATTCGGACCATATTTCTCTGTGATGAAGACTATTCCTGGTACTATACTCATTATGATCCCAGGTAATGCTCAGAAAAGTATCTATTGCGCTGGGGATTTGAACCAGGATTGTGTCCACCATAGCCACATGTAAGTATTGTTTACCACACAGGAAGTCTCTCTATGTGAGTGTATGTGTGTGTGTGTGCACCCTCGCACATGCACACGAATGTACTTTTTAAAGCTAATATCATGGTTAGAAAATCACATCATCACAAAACTCTATGTTCTCTGATATAGTCATAGGTGCAGAGAAATCTTTGGGCATTGAAATGCAGATGTAAAAATATAATTATTCAAGCACTTTTTTGAGGGTGAATCTAGGAGATATACAAAGCATGAAAAGCTTTTTCATTAATTTGTAAATAGAAATCCTTTGTATAGAAATCATAAGTAATGAGACTGGAAATGTAAATACATATAAGTGTATAATGAAAACTGCTGTAAGTGTATAATGAAAACTGCTGTTTTAGTGATTTCCATAAAACAGTAACCTATTTGAGATTATATTGCTATAGAGAGAGCTTTTTTGGAGGTTCGGGGCCACGGAATTATTCGTATATCCTAGACATAGGCAGGTCCTCTTTAAATGAGCATGCAGCTTCTGCAGAGAAGCACATGTTTTAAAATTAGGTAAAAAGGATATTCATGATAGTCTTTCTGTATCAATATTGCAAACCAAAAGGAGAGAGACTAGAGAAAAAGACAGAGAAGAAAAATGTCTCCCATCAAAGCAGACTCAGTGGGAGGTGATGGGAGGGAAAATGGGGACACTGTTTCTGAGAAATGTACAGTGGTAGAGGGTTGGATGTTAGAATAACTGTATAGCAGAAACCTAATCATGAACAGCTTTGTAAGGGTCTATCTCAGCGATTTAATAAATAAGTAAAATAATAGTAATAATAATGAAGAAGAAGGAGGAGGAAATGAAGAAGAAGAAGAAGAAGAAGAAGAAGAAGAAGAAGAAGAAGAAGAAGAACAACAACAAGAAGAAGAAGAACAAGAACAAGAACAAGAAGAACAAGAACAAGAAGAACAAGAACAAAAAGAACGAGAAGGAGAAGTAGAAGAAGGAGGAGAAGGAGAAGGAGAAGGAGAAGGAGAAGGAGAAGGAGAAGGAGAAGGAGAAGAAAAAGCAGTAAGCATAGCTATGAGTTAAAGTGCGCTGAACTCCATTGAAATAACCAGAGATGTGAATTTCAGGATCTGCATTCAGTAATCACTCCTAGTGGTCTTGTGGAACTACATGGGGTGTGAGCGATTGAACCTGAGCCAACTGTGTGTGAGCCAAGTGCTCTACCTGCAATACTCTCTCTACAGTCCCTCCACATTCATTTAAAAATATTGTTGGCACTATATTATGACAGGTTTAATTAGGTTTTGCTATCATTTTTGTAGTGTTCACACTGGGAAGTAATGAGGAAATCACTTTGTGTCACTGTTTTTACCCAGGGTTTCACATATATAAGGCATGTGATCTAACTCTTTGAGAGTTAGTATAATGTATTAGTTTATACTAAAAAGTATTTATATTTCCTCTCAATTGCAATGCAGGAATTAAACTCTTGAGACAGACTTCAAAATATTCAACTAAATAATGTTATTTGGGGTGCCATAATATGATAATATTATGCCTCTAAAACACCTAAGCAACAATTTTTTACAAACCAGTTAAACCAAAGACACATTAAAACATAAATATAACTCTTCTATCAAAATTTTTTTAAATGATACTATTGGGTTATATTTTTCCTTTTAATTGATATTAAATTTTTATATAAAATATGATAGGGCTTAATGAGCATAAACTTAAGGAAATTAACAGTGCTGTACTTTTTTCAAGAGATTATGAGATTCATAATCAAGAAACCAATTTAATTTGTGCTTTTCGAAAGAACTTAGATTAAAGAATGAAAGTGAGAGTCAATATAACTTTCCATCTGCAGAAAATGTAGAGCTTTGCAATTTATCTTCTATCACACAATTTATTTCTTGCCCTGTCTTGATTTATATATTTAGACATCTAATCCAGATTTTAGTCAATGTGTTAAACATTTTGGTAGCCTTAAAATGCTCTAATTTTCTATTCTGTTCACTTATCACTATTGTATTTCAACTTGTTTCAAAATAGAATTTTGTTATTTTTAATTTCAGTTGACTTTAGCACATATTATATGTCTTAAGTTTATTAAATAATACAGTGTCTTACATTTATTGACATGCATATGTCAATATACATATTGCCATATATATTAAACATTTATTTATTAGAGACATAATTTAAGCATAAAATATTAAATGTAAAATAAAGAGGAAGGGAATATATTGTTCAGTGTAAAATAGATAAAATTGATGTAAATATCAAAAATCAGTTTTTTTGGACAAAGAATGTAAAAACTAAATATAGAGTGAGTATAAATAAAGCTTAGTATCTAAAATGAATTATTTTTGAGTTGCTTTTTAGATAACATTAAAGTGTTGGATACTCTGAAATGATTAATTTAACATAAAAAGCTTGAGATATTGTTGAGATTTAAAAGCTTAAGATTCTTGTAATGTAATAGTGTACATGAACATTTACATGCGTAATCAATAAATTAGGACTTAAAATTAAAAAAAATAAATTGCCATTCAGTTTAGGCATGCATAGTTAAAAGAGCTAGACTGCAGTTAAACAATTAATTTACATGGGTACAAAGCATGACTGTCTGGCATTAATGTTCAAGACCTACCTATATTTATAGTTCATTTTAGGAGAAGATGAAACTTTAAAAGACTGCCAATATGTCATTTGTTCATCTTACTTCTCACCAGTCTATAGTCTTCAAACACATTCTAAAACCAATGGAATTAAATTTATCTTAATGATCCTGATGTGGATGATGATCTATTACTCATGGGCAGTAACAGAAATAGAATACACCTCCATTAATAAGTCAGAAAGTGTTTCTGGTTCTGTTGAGCAACCTAGAAAATGAGAGAATGTGTGCCCACCCTGTCTCTCTCACCATCAGCTCCTACCACAAAGGGTACAACTAATGGAAGAATAATTTTATGTCTTAGTATGTGTTCTAGTGTTCAGGTCTCACCTTTTCTGGACCAGGTACTTTATCCGTCTTTACTGACAAAATGGCATGTCAGATTTCGGAAGGGAGGATGTTAGGAACGACATATCCATGTTGCGGAATTTGGTATGTGTACAGGTGGATGGGGCTGTCGTAGAGATACAAGTAGAAGTCATGAGTAATTCCCTCCATTGCCCTTCTGGAAGATGTTATAGATTCATCAGGACGTCGGGGGGAGTCATCTTGGTCTTGTAGTTGGCGAAGGACAGGCGGGCATTGTGAATACTTTTCCCGGCTTCTGACACATCAGCCAACTCTGCTCCTCTTCTCTTTTTGAGATCTTCCTTTAATGATTCTCTGCATAGCTTTGCGAGCTCAGATGTTAGCTTGTGGTTGCCTGATGCTCGTGCCAAATCACGTTGGCTAATGAGCTCGAGTGTTTCCGAAGACAGGTGTCTGTTTGTGGCTTTCCCACTCTCTGCATTTTTTGCGCAACCATGGAGGTGCTGAACCAGTCAATCGTATTCCTCGTCAATGTCAATGATGGCATCTACCCACATTGCCAAAATAGTGCCCAAGAACTTCCAGTTGGTGGTCATTCTAAGAGTTCTCTTCTTAAACTTAAACTTTGAGACCTTTCTTCCTGCTCTGTGAAGTAGAATTTTTCACAAAGGAGATGGAGGTACGATCCCGTTTACAATTTTGGGACAACAGCGACATGGGTCAGGCAAAACCTTTGATTGACTATGATGTGGTCAATGTGTCTCGTTTGCCAAGGCATCAAAAATCAGATGGGCCAGACATGTAATGAGATTCAGAGATGACTGCTGGACTAGAGCTGTTACTGACCAGATTCCATGAGATGTCAAAAGACTGTGTGGCCGCCCACCAACGAGATGGTCAGATTTCTTGGTCAAAACCCTGAACGAACGGATTGAAACTCTTCCTGTTCCTGGAACGAGCAGATATCATTGGGCTACACTAGCACGCGACAGGGACAAATGGAGACATTACTGAAGTCCTCCCGAGCAAATCAACTATCAACAGGATGACAAGTAAAGTATGTGTTATAACAAGCAACATAAACTATTTTGTGCCTGTTAGGCTTTCAGGGTGGGTGGGGAATTGGTGATATTGGCAAATGGATTCTTACAATGGTGGTGGGACTGATATTGAAATATTAAATGCCTGAAACAAATGTATTTTTGAAAACTTTGTAAATCATGGTGTTTAAAGTTAAAATAAAAACAAAAGCAGGAAATAACCTGGTTCCAATTGAGGCTGGTTCTTCATGCTTGTATTAAATTATTTCTAGCAAGATAAAGTTATTCAGTGACTCTTTAAGTGCAAAGAGCTTACTGTTAATATATTTATTTTTCCCTGATAAAATTTAAATTTACTAAGTAATACCTCTGTTTATTTTTAGGTACTTTAGTTATTACTATAATATCATGCAAGGATACCTTTGATTTTCCATATGTTCAATAGCCAGAGTAGTCAGAATCATGTAGTAACTACTTGAATTGATAAAGTTAAGGAACTTAATTTATCAATTCTAAAAATTCTATTTTGTATCTGTTGAAGTTTCATATGAGAAAAAATAACTGGATTAGGAATGCACAGTTTTATTAAAAGAATAAAATGTGGTAAACATAAAACTAATGATGGCACCACAGATAAAATATAAAAACAAATAATACGCAAAACAAATTATACTGTACTCATTCATTTCATTTCTTAATAAATTTTAGAAAATAATATTTATTTTCTTTGTGAACAAATATTTAGATATAAATACAAATTAGCTAAATTTTATATTGTCTACTAATTTTCTAATATTTACCCCATATTTGGTAGTGCAAGTAAAATAAATGTAAGGGAACTTGAAATCTGAACCAGTTACAAAAAAGTGACATTAATAATATACTAATTTTCAATAATATTAAAAAATGATGTTTATATTTTGAATCATAGGAAACTATTTTAGTGTTAAAACATACAATTTTTTTGTTTTGTTTTGTTTTTTGGGTCAAACCCGGCAATGCACAGGTGTTACTCCTGGCTCTGCACTCAGGAATTACTCCTGGTGGTGCTCAGAAAACCATATGGGATGCTGGGAATAGAACCCATGTCAGCCTCGTGCAAGGCAAAAAGCCCTACCCCCTGTGCTATCACTCCAGCCCCTAAAACATATAATCTTGATGATATTCTATGGATAAACCAAGAGTATTCCACCCTCAGGGCAAAGCCTGGCAAGCTACCCGTGGAGTATTCAATATGCCAAAAACAGTAACAAGTCTCATGTTGGAGACATTACTGGTGCCCACTTGGGCAAATCTATGAACAACGGATGACAGTGCTATAATGCTATGTAAACCAATATAAAATAATTATTAAAACTAGTAAACTTGAGAAGATCCTGGTAAACTTTGAGTCTTATGCATAAATCTTGGCTGATATTAGATAATGTGACAATTCTGAAATGCTGACTAGATTCCAATGATAATAACTTCTTGACAGTGATATGTATAAAATGTTAACGATAAAATCACTTCAAGTACATTATTCCTGTCAAGTCTCAGCTGGCTGTAACTAGAAGTGAGTGTAACAGTTGCTTTGATGTCCCCTAGGGTGTTCTCAGGGAGAAAATATGGGGAAATAGCAGAAAACTTCCTTTAATTTTCATGAAATTTGTGTTTCATGCTTATGAAAAGAAAATTAAGGGAAACATAATACATTATTACAAAATATTCCCTGTGGAATAATATAGACTGCTATTTCTTTATTTTAACAATTCCGTAGAATAAGCTCAATCATAAATCTCTCAATATAAATTTTGCCTAGATTTCAAATGTTTTCTATTCTCAAATTGAAAATTCTGGTAAAGGATAGGCTATTTATATGAACAAAATTCCTTTAAGTCTATAATTATAATTAAAAATATCTAATAAAATATTTTTAAAAGCTTATCCAGTTCACTAAAATTTTCTTATTTCACCCTCCTTCCACCCCTTGAAATATATAAGGGAAAATTAAGTTCTACAATTCTAAAAAATTAAGTTCTTTATTGCATTTACCTTTAATAAAGTAAATGTTTAAAACTCAGATAAAGTCTATGATGATAGGAAAAGTTCAAAGGGAAAGAGTAAGTGGAGCTGATGATTTTAGGTAAAATGTTATGTCCATGAAACCCTATCAACCACAGTATGGTACAAAATGCATTTTTTTTCTATTTTAAAATGCTTATAATAAAAGCAGATTCGGAAGAAATGTCGGGTGTGGAATTGGTGGAGAGAAGTGGAAACTGGTAAAGGAGTCGGAGTTGAAATATTTTATGCCTGAATCTTAATCATAAATAAATTTGGAATTTCAGGTGACCAAAAAACATTTATAAATTACTCTGGTTTAAACTAAGATACAAATTAGAATATTAATAATTAAAATTAATTTGTTATCAAAAACATTTCCCAGAGAGAAAGCTAAATACTAAATAATTAAGATATAGTTATTCTCAATATTGTCTATTTTTGTTTATTCTAAAATTCTATAAAATGAATAACTATTATAATCTAAAACAGATTTCTATTATATTTATTCTCAAATTGAATAAACAGAAGAATCATGTAGCAATTTCACCCCACATATTTGAAATTTTCAACCATTTGCTTTTTTATGTATCTAAAAAAATCTATTAATGGAATATTTAATACTAAAAGAACTCCCTCACAGAGAATCCTAAATTTTTTTTTATTTTTTTATTTTCTTAATAATAGACTGTATAATTATATAGATATAAAAACAAGCAAAAAAGTGAGGAAGAGAAAACTTTTTCAAGTACTACATATTCAGAATTACTCATATTTTCCATGAAGTAGAGCAAGAATAACACAAATGGAAAAATACTGTGTAGGTTCTATAGAAATTTCCAGCCAGAAAACTAACTTTTAATCTTTCCTATAATCTAAACCTATTATTTAAAATATTATAAAGAATATATATTCTTCAGATTGATGGAGTCACCTGCTGTGTGTATGTGTGCATGCGTGTGTATGTGTATGTTTTGTGAATTCATGTGTGTGTGTGTGCTTTCAACATAATTAATGTTTGAAAAATTTTTTCCCCACATGGATTTTATAATTCTGAGAAAGCTTAACTTAGTTAGTAATCTAATGTATTTGTATCATAAAAATCACTACAGAAATCAAACAATTATTTCTGAAGCTCCTTCTGCCTCTATCTATCTCAATATGAATCTGATAGTGTTGCTAGCTTTTGATGCCATTTCTCTATTATTATCTAAGTCCTGTCACTTAGAATCCTTTCTTGTATCCATCTCTCCTAAAACCTGGATACCCTCTCAAAGATTTCATTTGAACTCTATCTCCAAAACTCCTAGTGCTAGCTTCTTTGTCCACATTGTCTAGTAAACTGATGTCTACTTGGACTCTTAGGATTTATTGTGTGATATTCTTGGTACCTCCGTGTTTGTAACAACCAGTCCTCCAGGGAAGCACTTTATAGATCTTTCCTTTTTGAGCATCTATTCTCCTTCTTGGAGAGTCACAGAAAAGCAGTTGGTCAGGGCTTCTTTTTATTTCTTTCCGTACTGAAATGACATATGCCCCCGGATATAGTGACAGGTTTTCCATGAATCTCTTTCATATATACTTAAGTCCTTTATAGCTTTTTGAATGCTCTTAAAATTTAATTTCATCTATATCAGTATAGTTAATGATATTTTATACATTATATACAAATCATTCCTGTTCACCACACTTGGTCTACTAAGAGTGTAGGAAAATTAGGTTACTTCAAAAATAATTGTTGTATCATAGCAAAATTTTAATAATCCACATGTATTCATGCATATAATGTATTTGCTATAAAATTATAACATAAAGATCACTCATCCAGCTTCCAAAACAAAAAGCTCAAACCTTGCCATTATATTTTCCATGAAATCTTCTCCAATTCTTCTCTTGTCTCTTCCTCAGTAGTCACGTCTGTGGAGAAATACATTTTAATTTAAATTTTAATTAACATAGTTTAAACTCATATAGTATGTGTTTGTATGTAATGTTATTACCATTTTATAAAAATTATATTAGACATCTCTCTCTATATCCTGTGATTTTATTTTTAAAATAAATAATATTGATTAATTAAATATTATTTTAAATTTAGTAATTTATCATGACCTGTATACTGAAAACCACAGACATATACAAATATCCATACAGTAGTTATGAATAAATATATAATGCAGATACTACACCTGGTCTCATGTTGTAAGCCAGCAACTACAATTATATCATTAAAAAAATAACAGAAAGTGTGCTAGTTGAATATTAAAATGCTGAGGAGAGGAATTCTAACATAAAAATCCTTGGCAGTGTATTGCTTCATCTAGATATGAATCCTCATGAGGTTTGTATAGGAACCATGGAGCAGATCGGAGTTTTGAAGATAAAAGGTGTTACATATGAGAGCATAAGAGAGCCCCGGGAGATATATAATGTGCTAACAAGAACCGTATGTGTATGTATTAGGAAGAGATTTCCAAAATGATAATTTTGAAAAGTAGAAAGATTAACTATTTAAGCAATGATCACTTTACTCTAAAGCAAAGTTTAATCTATAGAACACAGTGTTGATAGTATAGCATTTTTCCTGACTGCTTTGAAATTGTCATCTGATAGTAGGAGATATACTAAAAAGATGGAGAGAACATATATAACTTTAACGTGTCTTCGATAACATATTTCTTTTCTTCTGCATAAAAAGTTCTCTTGTTCATCAATTCTGAAATTGGTCAGTTATTTTAACTATTAAATAAATATTCACTGTCACTGTCATCTTATTTCTCATTGATTTGCTCAAGCGGGCAGCAGTAACGTCTCCATTGCAAGCCTTGTTACTGTTTTTGGCATATAGAATACGCCATGGGTAGCTTGAAAGGCTCTGCCGTATGGGCGAGATACTCTCAGTAGCTTCCAGGCTCTTCGAGAAGGGCAGAGGAATAGAACCCCGGTCGGCCTTGTGCAAGGCAAACGCCCTATCCTCTGTACTATTGCTCCAGTCCATATATTAGTATTTGACTAAATAGAATAAATATTATACTCCAGTAAATCCCTGACACTCCATATGGTTTCCTGCACCCCACCAGGAGTGATCCCTGAATAAAGAACCAGCACAGCACAGTAAGCCTTGAGCACAGCTGGGTGAGGCCCCAAAACAAAAGTGAAAAAAAAAAAACCCTCTTCTTTGATGTATGGCTAGGTAGAGCCATACAACTATATTAATGCTCCGTGTAGCATTAATACTTTACATATAGCTTTTTGATTATTCTTTACTCACATGGTTTGCATTTATCTAAGTTTTTAGCATGTGAATTCAAGTGGGGGACGGGCGGGGAATACAAATGCTTAAACCAAGGTCATCCACTCAGTTTCATCATAGGCGACTACCCTTTTCCCTGCACTTCACAGATACATATACAGTGATAGGTACAAGACCTCGTCTAAGAAACTCTCTGCAAGCCATAGTTGCTCCTGTTTGAAATAACTTTCTCTAAATGTGGCTCACAATATTTTTTATATCATCAAATGTGTTCGTAGATTGGAAAATTATGCTTTTATATCATACTTTTCAATATTCCTGTCAAATACCTAAGAGGACTTAAGTACTTAATGCAAGAAACTAGGTCTAGATGTCAGGTGCAAGTTCTAGGTACAAGTAAGCGCAACTTCAGTGATTGTTTTAGTAAGAGAAATGATACATTCCACATAGGAAGCCTTAAATTTTTTCCCCACTTTTTGACTGGAGTTGTTTAAGTCAATTTAAGTGCTTACATTATCCATCACCATGTTCATACAGGTAAAACTCCTGGGGTTAATGTTCCCCTAAATAATTTCAGAACTGCAAGATTGATTTGTCTCTTAGTATTTCATTTTGTTATTAGAGCTATCATTCCCAGGTAATTCAGTCTTCTTCTTGGTGGAATAAAATCTGCATGCAGACCACTTTGTTGAGACCACTGTAGTAAATATACATTGACTATACCAAATGTGTGATCGGGTCGGACATACTTCTACAACTTATCTACGATTCCGTTGCCTTTGTATAAAGCAATTTGCATTTCTTCATACCTCAAGTGTCCCCTGCCCTCGGATAATACCTGAAACAAGTCTAAACACAGTTTTTTTTTTTTTTTTGGCTTTTTGGGTCACACCCAGCAATGCACAGGGGTTACTCCTGGCTCATGCACTCGGGTATGTACTCCTGGCGGTGCTCAGGGGACCATATGGAATGCTGGGAATCGAACCCCGGTTGGTTGCGTGCAAGGCAAACGCCCTGCCTTCTGTGCTATTGCCCCAGCCCCCAGTTTTAACTGTTTGTTTATACCACAGTTGAAAATTACCACTCGACCTTCAAGAAACAAATTCTGGGGCTAAAGCCAAGTACCGCAGGTAGGGCGCGTGCCTTGCAGGCTGCCAATCAGGGTTTAATACCTGGCACCCCGTATGGCCCTCTAAACCCTGCTAAGAATAAGCCATGAACAGCCAGGAGTAAGCCCTGAGCACTGCCAGGTGTGACCCCCAAACCAAAAACAAACAACAGCAAAAAGTGCTTTGTGTCCTTCAAACTATTCATTCAAATGTAATTATTTTCCTCTGTGGAGTATAATCTGCTACAAAATATTTTGAAGACCTGACTTTACTTTGGAAGGATGGAAAAGCTCTCAGTAAAACTCTGCTAGAGTTGTCCTCTGAGAAAGTCTAAACTTTAAATTCTGGAGAATAAATTTCTGTCTCTTTTTTTTCCATCCAATGACAATATCTTACTTCAATTAATATCTTTCTAATACTTCAGCCTGACAGTCTTATGCAAATTATTTTAGAACATATGTCCCTACAACATTCCCTTACTTCCTACATGCTTACATCTGTTTGTTTGTTTGAATATATTTAAACACTTATGGTTGTTCCTGAAGAATAAACCTCAATAAAATATCCTTTATAAAATAATAAATCACTCCATATATTTGTCAAAAAAAGAGAAAATATCAAATGAAATTCCACAGCAGTAAATTTCCAAGAAAAAATCTTTAGAGAAAAATAGAATTTATACCTCAAATTATACTTTTATGTGGTCATACAGATTATTAATAAAACTCATCTTGGAAAAATGCAATGTTATATATCGTTACTATATCATGATCAAGAGGATACTCTACTGAAGTTATTGAAAGCATTGTGATGCTCTGAAAGAAAAAAGTCAGTTATTGCTAAAGATATCTGGCAAATAATATTTTTTTATTTTCAAGTTAATATCTCAATTCTTATGCTACTATCTTATTGAATGAGAATATCAATTTGTATAACTTATACCAATGGCTAGGAAAATTATTGTTTATTGAACTGCTTATATGAACTTTAGTTACTCTTTGTTAGTACATATGTTTGAAAGTAAAACTTGAACATTTGTACTGAAAAATATATAATCAGAATCAGTCATGGGTGAACAAAATTTATAAGTTAAAATTTTGAGTAATTTCCCATGCCATGATGTACTTGTTTCAATTGGAAATTTCTCTCCTGAATCAAAATTAATAATACTTAAATTATATTTGGCACATAAACTTGAGGGATAAAGGATAGGTTAAAAAAGATATACTACAAAGGCAGGAGGGATAAGTAAGGTGGGTAGGGCAATTGCCTTCTAAGCTACAGACTTGGGTTCAAAATCTGGCATCCCATATAGTCCCTGTAGCTTTCCAGGAGTTATCCCTGAGCATAGACCCATAGAGTAACGTTGAGAAATGCTGAAACAAACAATCCAAACAAACAAACAAAAATATGTTACATACTATATGCATCTCCTATAAATGAATTTCTGCCACATTTATAGATAAGATATTGAGCACCAATGCACAATTCCTGACTGAAGGTTTAATATGCACTGATAATTTTATGGTAATTATTCAACCATATTTCCCAAAATGTTGGAGCAATATTCCATACTGAATCCAGAAGTAAAGGAACCCAGTAATCTTTATTCATCAACATGGAACACATTTGGTTAATATTACTGCATTGGCCTCAGAAAACATAATAAATCAGAATATATACTCATTAAAAATTCACTTGAATTTAGAAGAAAATTAGCCCTCAACATCATTACTTCCCCCAAAAATGTTGGTCTCTCACTTTGTAATTTCAAGAAGCATGCACTCTGCCCTTTAAGATATTTTTTTAATGCATTGTGCCCCAAATAGCAGATCTTACAAAAACATAGCATAAAAAATTATATATATTATGTACTTGCTTAAAATGTTCTGATTTTAGGAATTACCTAATATTACCTATGATTACCTACTAGACTCCAATCACCTGCACCCTGTGGAGTAATCCATGTTCTCAAGCACAGTGCTTCAAATACTTCTGCTCCCTTAAAAGTATGTTATCTCATCCCAAGTTCCCTGCAGTGTTAAAGCCTTTGCATTTATTCTACCTGGAACTCTCCTTCTTGCTCTTTAATCTCAAGTCTTTGAATAAATGTAACTTCTGGTGGTCTCTTAAATTCTCTCTAGATTTATTTGACTTCTGTTACTCTCAAAACTGGATCATTATGTGTTCTCCTTTCCTTCCAATGCAACAGGAACCCAAGCTATATTTTCCTTCCTATACTTAGTACAACACTGAAATAAAGTAAATGAATAGCAAATATTTGTTCGGATGAGCCTCACACAAGAAGAGACCGGCATAGGGCAGAGGAACTCAGGTGTTCGGGACCCAGGGCTGAGATCTCCAAGCCTACTCAGATTGGGTCTGGGCCTTCTCCACCCAAACCCCTCATTTTCCAGTACCGTGGCAGCCACATCCATATCCCCGAGCACTGACAGGTGTAATACCTAAGTTCAGAGCCAGGAGTAACCCTTGAACGTGACCCTCAAAGAAACACACAAAAAAAGACTTATTGCATATCTGGAGTCATAGAACAACTTTAATTTCATTAATATGATACTTTTTAATATTCTCTTGGCAAGACCTTCTAGAAGTCCTCTGTGGAAGGAAAGATACACTGTTTCAAAGCCAAGGAATCTCCAAAGGGTAAAGTAATTAACTTCTTCCCTCTTCTTACATATTCCTATTATTAGGACATGTATGATAAAACAGTTTATTCTGATTGAGAGACATTGAAGACATTGTAATGTAGATGATCATGAGGCATTAGGAGTCTGTTATAATACTCAGACTTACTGACAGGCCAAAGAGAAATTCAGTAAGGATGATTCTGGCACAGCATGACCCCAGAACACTCTACTGAGACAATCACTGTGGCATAGGGGAATCACTCTGGCAATATGGATTTTCATGGAATATAAAATAAACAGCCATCATCAGTTTAGAGAAAACTGTAATCCCTTAATTCCAAAAACTATGAATTTAAGCAGAATTACAAATAAGAAGCAAATTTTATTACAGGATAATTTATTTTTAAAAGAGTTATATTTATATAACATACAAAAAATCACCAAACTTCTAAGTGAAAAAAATTACTATTATACAGCAATTTGTATTCATTTTGCTATTCATTTTTGGACCCATTTATTCTGACAATTTAGGGCACACCATAGAAATAAAATCTGAATAGAATTCTCTTTTGGGCCACATAGATAGTACAGTAAATAAGTTGCTTAATTTGCATGCTGCTGACCATGGTTTGATCCCCAAAGCATCAGAACATTTTTCAAGCATCACCAGGAGTGATTCATGAGCACAGAGGCTGAAGTAAGCCCTGCACAGAGAGGATATTGGCCCCAAACAAAACAGAAAGGGCTTTCTTTTGCAGGGTTTATATATACCCACATTCACTCACTTCAACTGGGACAATTGACCGGCCAATGACCACCAAGTGCTGATCTTTGCAATATGGAAGAAAACTGCAATATTGAGAGAAACCCCATGCTGACAAGTTGGAAGAGTATGCTAACTCCAGAGAGACAGTGGTCTGTGAGTTCAAAAAGCGTGGGAGTGCTGGACACATGAATTTGGTGGTTGAGAACCATCTCCCTGGCTGACCCACAGAGAAAGACAGACAAAAGAATGGAGAAACAGGGCCCCAGGCTTGTTGGTAGTCAGCGACCATTTGTTTTATTCTCATCCTCATCCGTACAGCTTCATTATTCTATAGCATAGTTTGTTTCTTCCCCCGTTTTCCTCTTTACAGCATAGTTACATAGACATGGTGGTGAGAGGGGGTACACATAGATGGGGCTTAACATTATCATAACAACAACCAAATGCCAACCCCCTCTTTCAGGGGAAGTTCTTCTAGGAGATTAACTCCAAGACAAGAACTCAACTGGGGGTTCAGCACTCTAGATTACTAGGAGATCCACTCAAGGGCAGGATTCCATCTACAGTATATTGGTTTTCTCCTTTCCTCAGCTAATAACCTATTAAAAAATCATAATAAATTTACTTCTTACTAATATTTCTAGTCATTTTGTAAAAACTCGGTAAAAGATATATTAAGTTTAAAGGTTGACTTTTCCTGGGTACATCTCTCTCTCTATATCCCAGACTACAGTCCTCAGGCCAGGTTAGATGTTCGTAACTCGACAGGATGCTCATTCAGTTACTTCTTTCTGGTCATGACAGAGTTTGTTCCATGACCATGCTCTAAGCTTATTATACTTCTTACGGCATTTAACTTGTCCCTTCTCAATGCCAGGGTAGCTTGCAGCTTGCCCTGAGACCATCATTGTTCCTCATTGGGACCCTCCATTTGTGAGTATTAGGAAGTAAGGACAACTGAAGTTAAAGTCAGGTAAATATGATGGATGTAAATATTCGGAGTCAATTAACTCCCATGATACAAAAGCATAGCATCAACTGTCTTCCTTTGTCTATACAAGAAGGACATTGCTAAACCATGCAAATGGCATAAAGGAAAGAGAAAAGAAATATAATAATAATCCTATTAGTGCCTGATGGGATTGGGTATGCCTCAGGAGTACTGTGCTGGGTGCAGCTTTAGAAACCTAAGCTCCCTGTGGGAGGAGCAAGGACAAACCAATGTTATCCAACAGTGGTCCTTTCCAGGAATGACACTTTTTAAAATTTTTTCTCAACAACATTGGAAAAAATCTATGCAAGTGAAATGGCATTTAAAGATTTGATGAGTTTTCTCACTTTTTGATGCATTTCCTGATGTATAAAAATTTGATCTTGTCATGATATGATGTGAGGTGAAGAGTGAAGATTCACTATAAACATATCACTACTAGATTTGATTCTGTATATATATACATATATATACAGAAATACACTCCATATATTTGCATTTTTTTTTAAAAGAGGCTTGTTATAACACTAATAAACATTTCATGAGCAAAGTCTGTTTAGAATTGTGTCTAGGAAAAGAGAAAGAAATTCATGCTCTCTAGAATTCCTACAGCTTCCAGAGCCTTCAGGGGAAGACTTCTTTATGGAAGAAGAATAGTAGCAGCAGTCAAATCTTAATGAAGCTAATATCTGAACCACAGTGTTTCAAAATACCATTTCAGGAATAAAAATGAACAGCAGAGTGAGTTAGGCAAATTTTAGCCTATAACTGAGTTACTTCATCACTGATTAGAGGTATGTTTTAAAGATCCCTTTGTCATTTTTTCCCTTTTCATACCCAGAGTATCAGAGGCAATAAATAAATAAGAGAGAGAAATAACAAAGTCACATCTTTAAAACATGGATCCTCATTGTAGAGGGTGGAAACGATGCAAGAAAAAAGACTACCTCCCCCCAGTTCAAATTTCTGGAGATGAAGGAAGTTTTTGAGTGTTGACTGAAGGAAAAAGATGTTACAAAACTTTAAATTTAATTTAAACACAGTGCCATCTTAGAGTTAAAAATGGAAATTATATATAAGGCACATTTTGGAGTCTGATATTGTGGCTCAAGGCTAGATACAAGCATTGTGTGTTCAAGATTCTGGGCCTGATCTCCAAGACCATAACAATAACATTAATATTAATAATATTATTAATAACATTAATAATAAACATTATCAGAAACTTTGTTCATCTGTAGAGAAATTCCATACTTTTCTATTTGAGATAAGTTTCTAAACTTATCTCAAGTTTAGATTTGAAAAGTAGATTTCTCCAGATTTATTCAGACATATCTATTAAGTTTACATTGTTTAATAAACCATTAAATATCCATTGTTTAATAAACCATTACATATCCATTATATAAAATTTTATATTTGTACTTATTATAATTATATATTTATATAAAATATAAATTAATATATGTAAATGAAGTATAATATTGCTGATCAGAAAACCACATTATTTTACATATAATTTTCTAAGGAAAGTATTAATTAAGATATCTGTCCATAAAACTCATACAATCTGCATCACTAGTTCTAACTGTCATTTTAGCATTCCCTGAGAATAATTCAAGCAGAAATAATTTATTAAAGTTACATTCTAGAAATGCTGTTAGACAATTTGAAAAATCAGATAGCGAAGATAATGAAGCCTTTTCTACTTTCAGAAAATTAGCACAAAATTATTTACAAATCTGAGATATTCTTTGTCTACCTTTTACATAGTCTTTTTTATTTATTTGCTTCGGGCCACAGCCAGCATTGTGTAGCAGTTACATCTGGTTTTGCATTTAGGAATTATCCCTGGCCATGCTTGGTGGCCCACATGGATTGCCAGGGATCAAACGGAGGTCTGCGGCATACAAGGCAAGCACCTTACCTGCCATAATATCCCTCAGTCTCCATATTCCTATTTATATTTAGTACTGAGAAACACAGGTCTTATGATAATGGTCACCTTTGCTAATGTTTTCAAAAGGTTAGTGAAACTTTTCAATTTACTGACAGAGTTCTTTGTCAATAGAAAGACTAGAATCTGGCACTGAAGATAGTTATGATCGTTGAGACACAGTTTATTGGCAAGAAAATTACCCTCACAAGTTTTCTTGCCCCTGTGATAACCAGACATATGAAAAAAAAAATCCAAGTTAGCAAGTTATCCCTCCAAAGACCTGCTGTCTTCAGTGAGAGAGGCAGAGAAACAGCTTTGTGAAAGTAAATTTCTGTGTCTGAATGAAAACAGGATTAGCTGTAAGGGAAACAATTTGTGTGCTAAAATGAATCTTTGCGGCTTTATTTTGAACGATATTACCAATATTCTTCATAAATTCAAAATTGGACAGACAAGTTTCATATCATTTTGATGGAATGAATAATTCCAAGGGGACTACCAATAGTGCTAAGGGTCTTCAAGAAGAGCTTGTGCTTATTTTGAAGAAATATCAGCTGAGAACAAAAGACAATATAAGCTTCAAACTGGCAAGCTGATTTCATGTTTGCCTCAGGCAAACCAAATGCTCACTGTTGATTTACTGCTGAATTGTGAAAGCAAAGGCTATAAAAGAAAAAACAACCTTTGTTGTTCTTTTTGTCTTCCCCCTTTGTGATTTTTTTGATACCCTAAAGTAATGTGATTTGCTATGGATAATGTGAAGAAGACTTGGTTTGACTTATGGTACCGGAAATCTTCAATAGTTTTAGTACCGTGGACATGAGTGTTAAAAATCAAACCATTTCTTTGACAAAGCTTAGAAATATTTTCACGAAGGAGGAAAATTGAGTTTCAGTAATCTATATCCAGTTTAGTGTCACTGCAAAAGTTGTGAAATTGAGTTCAAACAAAAGCAGCATAAAATGTCATTTCTGGTGTCTTTAGGAGTGGAAAGTTTTATGAAGCATTAACTGTAATGAGAGGTCTATAATTCTAAGTATGATCTCATATGCAAACAGAAATTTTTGTTTTTGAGGAAGAGCTTGCTGAGCATATCTCAATTGAGTGAGTTACCTCACTCAATCAAATAAATTATGACAAATTAAAATTTGAAAGCAATCCCTCCACACACACTTAGAATATGTCTCTCCTGTCAGGTAAGAAAGAGAGATACCAGGGCTGGAGCAATTGTATAGTGGATAGGGCCTTGACTTGCATTGACTTGCATTGACTTGCATTGACACCCCAGCCTCACATATGGTATCCAGAGCACATCAGGAATAATTTCTCAGTACAGAGGCTGTAGTAACCCCTGATCACCACTAGGTGTGGCCCCAAAATAAACCAGACCAACAAACCAAAAACAACAACAAAAGAGAGAGATCTCTTAATTTTAGGAAGATGCTATAAAACATACTACTTAAACTATGGACTGGAGTGATAGCACAGCTGCTAGGGCATTTTCCTTGCACTCGGCCAACCGGAGTTCGATTCCTCTGTCCCTCTAGGAGAGCCCAGCAAGCTATGAGAGATTCCAACCCGCTCAGAAGAGCCTGGCAAGCTACCTGTGGTGTAATTGATATGCCAAAACCAGCAACAATAAGTCTCATAATGGAGATGTTATTGGTGCCTGTTCTAGCAAATCAATGAACGGCAGGACAACAGTGCTACAGAACTACTTAAACTATGAATTAAATAATCTAATGTACCTGGCCTTAATATCTATCAGATTTAATAGAAATTCTATATTGTATTCTGGAATTTCTGTTTTCATGATAATATACTGTGACAACATCCAGAGACTGCTATACTAAGGATTACATGAGCAATGAACTCAAACAACAGAAATACTTATCTTCCAATTCTGGATATTAGAAGTCAAGTGTTCAGTGTGGCTTGATCTTTGTGAAGGAAAACTTCTCTTAAATCTCTTCTAGCTTCTAAGGGTGTTAGAATAACTCCTTGTCATTGCTTGGTTTGTGAACAGATCATTCCAACATATACCCAGTTTTCACATGCATTTTGTGCTGTTTTTATTTATTTTTTTGCTCTTATCTGAATAATAGTCAGATGGCATAAAGGCTAGGTAAACCTTATCTTAGTTGCATCCATTTACATCTGCAAAAATTCATTCCCAAAATAAATACTCACAAGTATCATCTTATTTCCTTTTTTCTCCCAAGTGAGGGATGCAAAAAATTTAATCCACAGCACATTGAAATTATATAGCAGATGGTAATTAAAAATTATTAAGCAGAACATTTTAAAGCTCTAAGGATCTGGGTACATGCACGATCACTGGTATCTGTTTGTGATTGTGCATGTACTAATTCAAATTTCATATGCAGTATCACAGTTAGTGAATTGATTTTAAACTAGTTCTTATTCTTGATATGCATTTAAAGATGTGGAAAGGTAGAAATTTAAGTATATTTATTATTTCAGTTATCTGGTATGAATTTCTCTCTTTTTCTCTATCTACAAAATTACCTATCATTTTAAGACTGCTTAATTGAAGGTTAAAGAAATCTTAAAGAAGGTTTTCTGACTGCTTCCAAGGCTTAAAAATTATATTGTCCAACTAGTTCCTTTGAATATTACAATCTTTTACTTAAAATTTTTACTTTGGCTATATTTCCTAAAAATGAGACTGATCAATACTTTCTTGAAAAATTTCTTTATTAGCATTGTTCTCCTGGTTCTTTATTAAATTTTCCATGACTCTGTCAGGAGGAATACAAGGGGACTCCCAACCAATGTTAAAAGGACCATTCTGACCTTCTAACAAGTCTGTGCCAACTGAATTATTTGTTCAGCTCAAGGACCTGAGGATGCACCTGTTTATACTTGAGGGCATTGAGGGCATAATGCAGTGCTAAAATTAGAAAACTGGTGGGTAACAAACAATACATATGCCCTCAATAATAAATTATATTGGTAGATACCAGAGGGGGCTGGAGCAATAGCACAGCAGTATGGCGTTCGCCTTTCACATGGCCAACCCATGTTGGATTCTCCGCCCCTCTCGGAGAGCTCTGCAAGCTACCGCGAGTATCTCGCCCACACAGCAGAACCTGGCAAGCTACCCATAGCGTATTGGATATGCCAAAAACAGTAACAGCAAGTCTCACAATGGAGAAGTTACTGGTGCCCACTCAAGCAAATCAATAGGCATCAGGATGACAGTGACAGATACCAGAGGTAACACATTGCCTACATGTATTTTTTTTTCTAAAACTATGCTTTGGCACTTGAGTGTGCTCAGATAATATATTGTACAGAAATACAGTATGAATCTCAAACCAGAGTCATGAAACAGTAAAGCCCGGTTTTTATAATTTTATGACAGGGTAAATGATCCAGGGTCAAGAAGTCATTACACTGAAAATCAAGAAAAAAAACCTTTACATCAAAGAAATTGAAATTTTAAAGAATATAACACCCTCCTAATATTTAAAAAAAATTGCCAACAATTTATGAACCACTAGTCCTTTTGGAAAAACAACAACAACAACTTTGTTTAGACTGTCTAGAATTCAAATATTTCTGTTTGGTGTATGTGTTTTTATTTGTGGTGCTTGTTCACCTTTTATGAGTCTGACATATTTACTAGTCAAACTTTAAAAACACATTTTGATGCCTGATAGATTTTTAAAATTTGATAATAATTTAATTACATGTTTAATTCATTAATCTCAGTAATTATGTTTACATTGTTCACTAGTGCTCTAATATTTAATAAAAATCATGTTATTTGCCTTTGATTTAGAAAATGTACTGGTTTTGACATTTAAAATATTATGACACAAATATGTCATATGACAAATTCCAAAACCAGCATACTGATAAACAAAATATTATTTCCTCTTTCAATTTGGAAAGTATTAACCTAAATGCTATACTAAAATGTGAAGAAACGATAGAATATATAATGACCTGACTCATTCCTAAATTTCTACAACTAGGCTTCTTGTTTAATAAGCAATAATCATACAAATGAACATAGACTGTATTAGTAAACCAAATGATGAAAAGTAAATAAGATACATTCAGTTCTCCATCCCTGATTTGGACTCCTAAAATTAAACATTTGAAAATGCAATTTATTGGGAGGGAGGCACAAAATTCATGAAATGTCATGTGGAGAAAATATTACAACCAAATTTTAAATTATATCTTACAGTTAAGAGTCCTAGAGGTTATAATTATAATACAGCATGCAATATGCTTATATCGCATGCTGTCAACCCAGGTTTGATCCCCAGCGCTCTATATGGTGCCCCCAAACTACCAGGAGTGATCCCTGAGCACTAGAGACCGTGAGATCTAGGAGTAAGCTTTGAGCACCTCTGGGTATGGTCCAAAAATGAGAAACAAAGCAAAACAAAATGACACCAGTGCTGTGACAATTTAATAGTTACCAAGGTAACTCATATAAATATCAAATATAGTCAGGACCTCAGACTCCAGATATGCCCTCCCCTAATGTCCCCAATTTGAGCAGGAGAGTAGGAGGTCAGAGGAGAGTGGCGGTGTCTGAAACTGTAAAACAATGGCAGTAACAGTGCTGGTCTTCCCCCTTGGACACTCATTCACACACTCGAAGAACTCTCTGCTATTCGTGCTTTTCCATAATAGACAATCTACGTTAATCCCCAGTGAGTCCTTGCTCCCTTTGCCTTTTATAATAAATGCTTGCTTAAAATTTTTCATTTACTCCATGCAGTCCTTCTTGGATGCAGGAGTTAGGACAAAAGTGGGGCATATTATTTGTACCCATGACCTAACCCTGCTTCATGTTTTATCATCGCCTTTGACACCCAGCTCATGGAGTAAAGAAAGGCTGCCCAATATCTTATAAAGCTTATTGAGCCTCTGAGAGCAATGTTAGAAAAGAAAAGCTATGTCACCCCACTCTTCATTGTAGACAGAAATCTTACTGCAGCCAAGAAGGAAAAAGAGTGAACAGACAGAGAGAAGAAAAGGACTTTAGTGCACGGAGACACCCCACCAAAGTTGAATTGGGCCTATGGGTGGAAGCAGGATATGAGGTAAGAAGAGCTCTAAAACATTTTATCATGATATGTGTGTGTGTGTGTGTGTGTGTGTGTGTGTGTGTGTATTCTTCAAAGATCTGGAATCAAAGATGAGGAATGAAAACCAAATACATTCCAGTCTTAGTCACATGTTCCACCTTCGTCATTCCTAAAGTACTGTTTGGGGAAAAGATGAACAGAAGATGCAGCTGAAGAGAGAGGATGCTTTAGGAGCGTAATCTCACAGCTCACTCCTAAAGGTCAGGTGACAGAGGGGCAGCAGAGGAGGGGTAGTCACCAAAGGGATCCTAGGAGATTTCTGCTGTTGCTTTTAAAAAAGAATGTGAGAGTCGCTCTTTTTTTTTTTATTAATAATATTTATGTGTGTGATTCAACTCATAAATCTTTGTCCCAAAGAAGAAATTTATTTGAAAACACTCCTAGTTTGTTGTTGTTGGTAGTGGTTTTCTGGGTCACATCGTGCTGTGGATTCAGGAGTCATTCTTGAAAGTTATAAGGTGTCTTAATCAGATGGGGCCGGGGGCGGGGGGAGGAGGGGGGCACGTAACAGCATTCAAGACAGGGGCTTTTGCCACTGCACTCCATAATATTTCCTTGTTTTGGTGTAGAAATATTATACCTCTCTATTTTCTTTCACTTTTTTCTTGTTATCTATATCCATGTCTTTAGTAAGAGAATGGAATAAGAGAACAAAATAAGTAGTAAAAGCACCTTTATTTCTAGAACAATTGTTTTATTTCTAGAATAATAATCTTTATTTCTAAAATGATTTCTAGAAATATGTTCAATAATTCTTGGTAATCAAAATGCTATTTATATTTTGAAGTATTTCCTGTGTTGAAGACACATTTTTGTAGAATGCATTACATTTGAGCTATTTATTCCAGAGGAGGGGATAATTCTTTTTTAGTCAAATTTTGCATAGTGTTTTATATGAATATAAAACTTAAATCTTGTAGTCCTGAAAGCATGCCTTAACTCCATGGGCTATTCATGCCATTAAAATTCATGGGAATGTTAATCTATAAAGTGGCTTAAGGGAATGATTAAAGAAATGCAAACCTATGTTTAGAGTTATTTAAGATGAATTTAAATACATACAAGCATATGAAAGCAGACAACTTTTTGGCAGTATTTGATTGTTTATGTGTTTAGAAAATGAAATACGTACTATTTATGTAGTCATACAAGCCACTTTACTAGAAGTAATCCTGCACTTTTAAGTACTTTGGTTCTTTTACCTTTCTTTCTTCTGTTTTCTTCTTTCATGTTTTCTTCCTTACTCTCTTTCTATTTTGTCGCTTTTCTTGATTTGTTTTTGGAACACACCCAGCAGTGTTCAGGGGTTACTCCTGGCTCTGCATTCAGAGATCATTCCTGGTTGTACTGGGGTGACCACATGGGATGCTGGGGATAGAACATGGGTCAGCTGCTTGCAATGCAAGTGCCCTACCACGGAATTATCTTTCCAGCTGCATCTTGCACTTTTAAAGTGATAATTTAGGACAATGCAAATAAAACCTTTTTTCACAGTTTTATTCATTTATTAATTCATGACATCTTAGAAGAGGCATAAATTCATACCTGTGTAGAATTCAACACAGCTACCACTGAATTTCCATTTCTGCAAAAAATATGCACTTACCCAGTCTTCTCACATATATCACTTTATCTCTAGTTTTCAGAATTTATTAAACTCCTCTTCCCTAAATGAATAACTGAAGCACCCGATTTTTGTGAATTTCATATTTCTATAAACACTTTTTTCTTTCTTTCATTTTGTTCATATCACTGAACTTTATGGGAGCAAATAAATAGCATGTACTTCTTTCTATCTACTAGAAATTTTTATAACTTAGATTGATGTTTGGGCTGGAGGGATAGCACAGCGGTTGGCCTTTCGTCTTTCATGCAGCCGACCTGTGTTCAATTCCTCTGCCCCTCTCGGACAGCCCGGCAAGCTACCGAGAGTATCAAGTCCGCACTGCAGAGCCTGGCAAGCTACCCGTGCGTATTGGATATGCCAAAAACAGTAACAATAAGTATCTCAATTAGAGACATTACCGGTGCCCGCTCGAGCAAATCAATGAACAGATTGATGTTTGGTTTATCAGGCCCCCATTAGGTTTATAAGGGCCACAGTTTTATGTGACAAGCAGGAATCATACTTGATTTCTTTCACAGGCTCCTCTGGGGGGTGAGGTCCAGGCTATTGATACAATTTCCCGAGATCTGAATTCAGTTGCCCTCCCCTCTTGCACAGCCACAGGAATTTACAGCCAGAATTGGAACCGTGTGGTTATTGACGTGTCTGTATTTTCCGTAGAGTGGGGACAAGTCTCAGCCTTTCAAGACTTGCCAGATCTTCCTCTACATGCACTGAGCTACGAGCTTATCTGGGTTGAGTTTGTTACAGATCTTCTCAGTGAAGGCTTCAAAGGAATTTATCTCCTTCCTTCCTGAGCCAGCTGTGAGAGCCCCCACTTGCTTCTAACCACAGATCCCTCTCTTACCAGGCACGCGGTAGATTTTTCTCGCTTCTGTGGAGAAGTTTTCCTGTCCCTAGAGAGTGTCACCTATCTGGAGTCCAGTACTTCCTCTGCTGGGTTTGAAGATAAGGAAAAGGAAAAGAAACCTCCCCTCTAGGCGGGAAAATACAGCCCGATGTTCTGCCTGGTAGGCTTTACACGAAACCATGGCATAGAGGTTGAGACTGGAACTCTGCCCAAGTGCCCAGAGTGGCCGTCCTATTGCTTAACCCTGGGAAGACTAGGAGTTCCAATAGTGCCCTCCAGTACAGAGCCCCCCACAATATTAACTACCCCTCTTCCTTCCTCGTCAGTATTTCCGTCTGCAGTGACAGCAACCTCTGTGCTTCTCAAAGTGCGAAGAAGGATAGAATCTTAGCGATTTTTTTTCTTCATTTGAAAAGGGGACAGTTGAACCCCCCATTTGATAAATTCTGGTCTAGGAAGAACAGAAACTCAGACCTCTTGAACCCTGTACCACCAAGAGAAGCGATTGGCTACTCATCTTCAGAAATAAAAGTGGATCAAATCCCCTAGTAAGAACTGGTATGAATTGAATGAGTAATAGAGATGATTTCTATTTTGTTTTGTTCACGTTTGTTGTTGTGTTTTATATGTAAACGGATTTCCTTTTTAGAATCCATATTTTCTAGATCTCTATTTGAAATTTTATTGAAAAAATGCATTGTATTATAGTGCATCTTTATGCCTATTTGCTGGTTGTAATATGCAGAAGCTAGATAAAAAATATGAGTCCATTCATTTATGTGTTTAATATATTATGTTTAACATGTATAAACCAAAACACTTTACATGTTAAATCTATTTTAAGTTACTGTGAATAAAACACTAAATGGTTGATCATGTTTCTATATTTTGTTCCTGGTTTCTAAAACACATTTTGTAGCATGTTAATCTGAGGTCAGGATTGTTTTATCAATATTTCTTTCTCAAATTATATAAAAGCTATAATTCTTATGTACTAAAGTCTCTACTTGCAAATAAGTTCCTGGTTTCTTAGTGATTTTCTATTTTTGAGGTATTTTATTTGGTTTTGTTTTATTTTGTGGGTCACACTCTGCTATTTCTAGAGCTACTCCTAGCTCTGTGCTCAGGAATTAGACCTGATGATGCCTGGGAAACATATGTGTGTCAATTATTGAACTGGGCTATATGCAAGCACATAATTTCCTGTACTATTTCTCTGACACTAATTTGGCTACTTCTATTTAATTTTGAACTTCAAAGTCTTGCTTTTTATTAATTTCTCCTTTCCTGCTAATTTTGTCTTTTGCATCTTATTTATACACCATATACATTTCTCTTCATATATTTGGACTTGAGCAAGAGCACAGGAGGTAGGTGTTTGCCTTGTACGCAGCCGACCCGGGTTCAATTCCTCTGTCCCTTTCAGAGAGCCCAGCAAGCAACCAAGAGTATCTTGCCCGCATTGCAGAACCTGGCAAGCTATCTGTGGTGTATTCAGTATGCCAAAAACAGTAACAAGAAGTCTCACAATGGAGGTGCTACTGGTTCTCGCTCAAGCAAATCCATGAACAATGGCACAACAGTGCTACAGTGCTATATTTGGGTACATAAAACTCTAAGCATATTCATCTCAATAGTAATTTAAACTCAAGATCCTAAGTAATTCAGATTTAAAATAAACCACTTACTTTACGCTTTTTAAAGTTTGGACTTTTAATAGCAGTAGTCCTTAATGTAGGATCTGTATATAAAATGAGCTATTCACACCAATCAAAATAAAAAAAAAACAATTAAAAGATGAAGTGACTCTTATTTCTAAACAAGTTAAAAATATTGAGTTCTTTGTTGGACTGAGTGTGCAATGTTCCATCCCATCACCATATATGTGCTCCCCCAACCACTGAACGGAGTGATGCTGGAGAGCAGAGTCAGGAGTAATTTCTGAACACCTCTGGGTGTTATTCAAGACCAAAGACACAAAATCCAGATTTAAATAAACATTGAGCCTCTTAATTTTTATATACCATAAAGCCAAAGAGCATTTTCTGAGACTTGTCACAGAGATTGCACAAGATTTTCTATAGTTTTCTCTTAACTCTGAATGTCAGTTTTTATATTTTCCTTTTCAGCATGAAATGTTCAGTTTTTATTGGTATCTTGAGAGCCATAGTAGTTCAGCAGGACAGATATCTGCAGCCACCTTAATTTTCAGGTAGCATAGTATATCACTTGGTTAAGATGTTGTCATGGTTACCATAAAAATAAGAATTTATGCATGTGACATAGATTAAATATCAATGTTGTATTTTTAAGTAATTTAAAAACTTTAAAAATAATTTAATAATTTGAACATGACCATGTTTAATTTATTTTCAGGTTTTAAATGTATTTTTTTTGTACAAGTCTTAGTTCTAGTAATTTCAGAGCACTTCATTATTTTTTCATCTCTTAGAGCATAAAGGAGAAGTAAAAACACTATATAAATTGAACACATATGCCTAGGGACATTATGAAAGGTTTCTGAGAGCCTTGTGAAATGATAAGAAGGACAGTCTGTTTTCTCCAGATCGACAACACAGTTAAAATTATTCCCTATGTACTTTCTTCAATCATTTTATGACTTTTGTTCAAAGTGCTGATTCTCCTTCTTGTAATATTTTCCCACCACACATTGTGCATTTGGGAAAAAAGCAATAATCCTGTGTTAGGTTTCCAAATGTCCAAAAGGTACAATGGGGAATAATTTATGGAAGCTTTTTCTCTTCACTATGATATACAAAAATTAATTCCTAAAACTTTTTTTCAAACCTCATTTGAAAAATAGACCATTTTCTCATTGATTTGAAATCTTTAGTGATAATTTATGCTAGTAAAAGGTGAAGGAAATAAGCCACTTGCTTGTGTTTGGTTTATTTAGTTTTAAAAATATGACTACAAATATCTTCTATAAACTTTCTTCATATATAAGCAGAGAGCTTTGTTAACTCATGCCTGTGCATAGAATTTATATATACCTGATCTTTGAGTTTATACAGCTAACAAATTCACCATATAGCCCTATTATCATTACCATTCTCCACATAATGCAATAGTGTTTATGAATATGTGTGTTGTTTGTTTAAGAGGCACATCCAGGAGTGTTCAGGGCTTACTCCTGGGTGTGTGCACAGGGTTCATTCCTGGAAGTCACAGGGGATCATGTTCCAGGGATGTGTGCAAGACAAATGTCCTACCCACTGTAGTATCACTCTAGCCCCAAATGAAATAATATTTTCTTTTAAAGCAACTCCTGCCTCTGTCTGGATTTGATTTCAATTAATAATTCTCTTTAAAATTATTAGCTTTTTTAAGAAACACCATTATATAAAATAATTCATGCAAACCCATCTGTATAAGCCATACATAATAAAATAATAATTAGCCAGATTTTTAGAGTTTAATTTATTTTTGTCTAGAAAGATCATTTATATTATATGATGGTGACCTAAGTCTCAGTATGTATATTTAACTCAATTTACAATTATACCAATATAAAATTATCTATTGAAATATTGTAATGTGAAGAAGAAAACAATAGAAATTCAGGACTTCCATTTTGCTTGTTAGGAGACAGTTCTGGTTTAAATATGTACTCTGCATAAGAAAATTTGTTTAATCTTTGCATTGTTATCCCATGTCATGACAGATCATCTATGCTGACTCAATATGTATAGAAATAAATTTGTAATTATCTTTAACATACACAAAAAAAGTTCTTAATTTTTTTTTAACCTTAACTCAAAAGTTATTGTATAAGTTTTTCGAATAAAGTTAACAAAAAAAGGAACTGAAAAGATCGCTCAATAGACTGAAGCACATGTTTTCCATGCAGGAAGTACAAGTCTGATCTCTGACACCGGGAACAATTTAAAATGGATGACAGACACCTCCAGGAATGATCCCCTCTAAGCTGGGGAGCAGTCTTTGAAAATCACCAGGTATGCACCCACAAAAAACACAAATATATTTTAAAAAGAACAAATTCCCATTCTTACTTTTTTGATGAGAGGAAAATGAATTTTGGATTTTTGAGAAAGTGAAATATGTATTTATATCACTCATTTGCAAGATTAATAAGACATTCTAAATGGTATGCTTAGTATTATGGTTTTGTTTTGTTTTGGAGCTATACTCAGTGATGCGCAGGGGTAGCTCTTGGATGTACACTCAGAAATTACCCCTGGTGGTGCTTTGACAACCATATGGGATGCAGAGGATTGAGGATAGGTTGACCATGTATAAGGAAAGCTCCCGGTGTCCACTGTGTTGTTTCTCTAGCTCTACGCTCATTTTTCAGAAATTACTTTAATTAACCTAAATATTAATTACAACATCAATAAATTCTGTTTTATATTTAATTCATCATCAAAAATTTAAACTTAATTTTCATTGGAATACTCATGTGTGTGTGCGTGCATGTGTGTAGTTTAGGATTGAACTCAACGCATACATACAAGGCATGTGTTCTACCACAGAAGCATCTCTCCAGTGTCACTGGAAAATTCTTGATATTTAAGTTTATGCTACTTTTATTCTTTTATAAAAATGCTTTCAGTGGTCTCCAGATATAGTTTTTAAAAATTTAAGTAGAAGGAGAATAGTAAGCAGATTTTACATGTACTCTGTGTTCAATGCATTATCACGTTATATTAAATATGACACAGACTGGAGAAGCAGAAGTAAAGGGAATAGAAAATGAGTCCCTGTAAGGACTAACTTAAAGACTTTCAATGTCAGCTGTGACATTTAAAATTGTTATTTACAAGAGTTACTTTAGTTCTCATGAAAAGAAAATTCAACTGTATCTGGTCACTTCACCATAGGACTGAATAGTTTTGAACACCAAAAGCGTTTCTTAAAGTAATTGCCTCCATCCTTCAGTGATAGGCACAGGTAAACGGAATCATTTCTTGGTTTATGTAAGTTAAAGCTGCTGGTGACGTGCCAAGTGACTTATGCTCTTCAAGAGGACTTCAGAGATTGTCCTTATTTTCCAACTAAACTAGGGCCACAGGTGCTATAAAGAAGATGCTATCCATGTTTTCTCATAAAACTGCTAGACAGAATTAAACTTAGCAGCGAAGTCAGTGGTTCCCTGTGGGTGGCTTATATCCTGCAATGAGGAGTGAGATGGTCACTTTCTCCCAATTCGCCTCTGCCACCCAGAGAGCCAGAGATACCAGGTTCTTTTCTTGCCTCACAATAAAGAATTTTAGGAGTAGATGAGCAGTGAAGTAAAAAGAGATTTTATTTTGAGGTTTTAGGAAGGGGAAGAAGGGAGAGAAAGTTGAGAGAGAGAGAGAGAGAGAGAGAGAGAGACAGAGAGAGAGTAACATGCTCAAGAGAGAATGTGAACACAGACACAGAATGTCTTGACCCCATGCCAGGCTGTCCTCACTGGCGCAACTCGGAGCAGGGAGGCTTGAGTTACTCTCCCTGTTCCAGCAGAACCCCAGCAGCCAAAAACCTCCAGAACCCAACCACACAGCCAGGCACAAGACTATTCTCCACAGACTCGGATGAGCCTCTTCTAGGAAGGAACCTTCAGAAAAACTCAGGTATGTGGGACCCGTGACTGAGATCTCCAAGCTTGCTCAGAAAGGGACTGGGCCTCCTCCACCCCACTCCACAGTTTTCCAGTAGCTTGGCAGTCAAACAGTCAAACCCACCAACTTTCCCCGCCCCCCAGTGCCATATAAAATCATCAATAGCCAAGATTCAGTGACTATGAAATAAAGCTCCTGAAAGAAAGCAACACAGAATGTCCTGGACCTCTTGCAACCATGCCACCTCTTATACTCTAACCCACTGATGTACCAAAAGTAGCACACTTTTGGTTTGGGTTTTAACATTCATGCTTGTAATCTCCTATAGAAGAGCTTTAATGGCTCCAGGATATAATACAACAATCTTCACACACTTTCCTCTTATGGTGTTAGGAATGTGTATGGTGGTAGGATTGGTGTTTGAATACTATCTAAAATGAACTATTGTGAACAACATTATAAATATAAAATCAAATTAAAAATAAAAAGAGAGAGAGAAAATGTGGTCTTGTCCAGAGGCAAAGAGAGCCCCTATGATGTCAGTGGGCCCCATTTGTGGCTTATGTGAAGCAGGAAGGATAAAGATGGTCACTTTGTCCCCATCCATCTCTGCCACCCGGTACCCAGAGTTACTGGGTTCTTGTGTCGCCTCACAGAAAAGAATTTCAGGGTTATATGAGCAATGAATTAAAACAGATTTTACTTGGAGGTTTTTGAAGGGAAGGAGGAAGAGATAGCGGAAGAGAGTAGAAAGTAATGCACTCAAGAGAGAACTCGGCTTCTCCAAGGTTGGAGAGAGCCCCTGCACACACCCCAGCATTAGACATGAAAGCATCAGAGTACACATCTCAAGAGGAGAGATGCAGGCAACACATGTGCTCAGACACCGCATGTACTCAGCCACATGGGCACAAGCAACGCGTAAGCTCAGGCAGCATATGTGCGCTCTTCCTTTGTTCAAGATGACTTTTATAGGGTTTCTTCAACCCGCCCTCACGTGGGGCTTCTACCTAGGTAAAAGTCCATTGAGAGGGTTGTTGCTAAGTGAGCAGAATTGTGTACAGACCTTGAAACTCTTTCTCTTGCCCTTTGGTCCTGCTGGATCTTCTCTTGGAGGATGGGTCCAGCCTTCTCTAGTCTGGACTAGTGGAGAGTTAAACAGATTATAAAGGAAGGAACTGAGGGTTCTCCAGTAATTTCCTTCGGGCTTTTTCTGTAGGGCAGGATCCAGTCTCCCCAGGGTCTGCTACTGGAGAAGGTCTTATCAGGTCTAGCTTTCACTATCCACAAGGTGGGTCAGACTTAGGACTGGTGGCTTTATTAATTCCCAGAACTGGCATTGCCATGATGATGGCGGGAGGTGTGTGTGTGTATGTGTGTGTGTGTGTGTGTGTGTGTGTGTGTGTGTGTGTGTGTGTGTGTGTGGTGGTGGTGGGATGGGGGTGGGCAGCCATTCCCTAATATACCTTCCTACATCAGCAGAACTTTGAGACAGTAAAAACTGTCATGGCAAAACTGGTTTAGCTTTTGAGTACATGAGTTCTTGCATGATGCATAAAATATTTGCATTCAAAACTCCAAATTCTTACGGAGTTTACTTATTTAACAATTTAAGTAGGTAGTTTTGGGCACCCTGATGTTTTATGCCAGATTTCATGATAGTTCTGTGGCCAGTGGGTACACTCTTTTCATGATGGTTTCTCTCTGGTCCCACATACGGTGGTCTAAGTTTCTATTTCTCAGTCCATGTTTGTCTTTAGCTGGCTTTATTTCTTGAGGTGAACAAGTCTGAAGCTCACCGGGTGAATGTTTCTGAAGCAGGGGTGCTGCAGGTTTTAAGGAAAGGGACAGGAATAAGAGAGAAAAATCATGGGGCTCACAGGCTCATGGACCAAGTGCCCTGATTTTCAACTGCAACCTTAAAACAACAATTATTAGAAGAACAAGGGGAAACATTTAGAGAGATTTGCCTATCTATGCTAATCTAACCAGGTCAAGCTTTTACAAAGCAAATGGCTCTAGTGATTGTGGTGCAGAAGTCTCTAAAGAGGATTTATCTCACAAGAATCCTCACTGGCAGTAGTAACAGAGATAAAAGCATTTCCCTCCTGGAAGCTTCCTTATCAATGACACCAACTTTCTGGTGGGATAAAGATCCCATAAATCACTCAATATCTAGCCCTTCTCTTCATGTTATCTAGTCTTTTCAAACTAAGCAAATCTATTTCTGTAAGTGTATGCATATCCAACACTGGAAATGACCTTCTCAACCCTTTCTATTAGAAAATATTATTATACTTTGTATACAAGAATAGATTGAAAATTCATTGTTATCATATATATATATACATACACATATCTATCTCTCTATAAAAAAGTAAGACATATTTGCTAAATTTGCATTTGGATATTAGTCAAACTCTTAATTGATGAAGAAATACTGAAATAAATATTCCTTTTCTTAAAAAAATAAAATTCTGTCTAAGAAATGTATCTCAGGAGCAAAAAGTGTTACAACTATTAAATTTCAGGGAAAAAAATTAGGTGTAGCTTTCTGAATCTTTTATATAGTCAATACTAAAAGTTGGTACGATGATGGGAACACACAGGTGACAGAGCCTAAAATTGAATTTACTTAAATAGAGTAGGTTTGAAAGATACTGTGAATCGCCATTTTTCTTGAGTAAAGGGGTTTCTTAATTTTTTTTTCTATTTTCTGCATCAGACAGATGAACAAAATGGTCATCATAAATTTTTCAAAAGAAACTATGTGTCTAACACGATTATTTATTATGAATGAGACACATTTAGAAAATTTGAACATGTTAGAGTTTGTTATTAGCTTTATCTCCTATTACAGATTCAGTAATATTCTGTAATGAAAATACAGATGGGTTGAATGGACTCATCTGAATGAAAAGGCATACTCTTTGCCTATTATCAAACTAGAGGAAAACTAAGAGTTTAATCATTTGGAAGTTTACTGGCATAAAAAGTGAAATGATTTTGCAAAGAGCATGTTGACATTAGCAGAGTTAAGAAAGCATACTAATAAAGCTAGAGGGATACTTTTTATCAATTCTCTAATTAGCAATGGGAGGGTCCAGAATGAAAGAACAGTAAGATTCTGGCCTTGCAAATGGCTGGCCCAAGTTCAATCCCCTGCACGCCATAAGGTGTGTGTGTGTTATTCTCCAGGAAATTACTGGAGATGCACACTCTTTTCTAAGAGATGTAGATGATAGATGATCCCAGAGAGCAGAGCCAGTATTAAATTTTGAAAACCCCAGGATGTGGCCAAAAATAGCTCCCCATAACAAACAAAAGAAACCCTAAGAAATCAGCAATGAAAACAGAGATATGGAACAAGCCTGATTCTGACAGGTCCTTTCCATGAACTTCCTATATTATTCCATCAGAATGACACAGGAGACTGTTTTATTGTGCATGTGAAGATTACAGGGACATGTGCAGATTTTATTTTTTTATTTATTATTAGTTTATTGGGTCACACCCAGTGATACATTGGGTTTACTCCTGGCTCTGCACTCAGGAATCACTCCTGGCAGTGCTCAAGGGACCATATAGGATGCTGGGAATTGAAACCAGGTTGGCCATATGCAAGGCAAATCCCTAATCACTGTGCTATCTGTCCAACACCACGGGTGCCTTTCTACTCAGAACAATTTATCAAACTATCCATGACAAGTACAAATATAACAGAATCGTTGCTAAGAAACAGAAACTCCAAGTTACAGTTCTAGGATCAGAAAACAAGTCTCAGCAAAATAATTGTTGGTTTTAAGGTACTTACATTCTCATATTCTGGGATTAAGAGATTTTGATTGTTCTTTCATTTAGCATTTGAGCACCCACTCATACACTATGATTTCCCGTACAAATTGCACAGGAGCTCAATCCTACAGGAAGTGACATAGTAAAGCAAAAGAAACTCAGAGTACTCATGTTTTCCAAATGTCATTTCCAAATGTATTAGTAACAGTAAATAAAGAACTCTCACAAACTAGAATTTAGAGGCACTGGACTAAAGCAATGTAAAAGACATTTCTCAAAAAAAAAAAAAAAAGCTGAGCAATTTATGTAGTGATGAAAGGTACTCATACTATTTAACAACCTTCCTCTATTTCTATGTAATTGCTTTCTTCAATCCATAATTATTTTTTAATTAATTTGAAAAAAACAGACAGAGCTCAGGGCTTACTCTCTGTTCTGCATTCAGTGACCATTTATGGCAGGCTTAGGGGACTGTATGGGGCACTGGCGATTGAATCTGTGTCTGCTGTTTGCAATACTAGCACCCTAACCTCTGTACTATCACTCTAGGCCCTTCTTCAATTAAATTCTGGACTTGTTTTTTATTCTGCATTCTTTGTTTTATTAATTTGGAAGAATTTGCTCTTATTCAACTCATTGGTTTCCAGGCCACATGAAGATGTATCTTAATTTGGTTTATCAAGATCACACCTTATTTGGAGAGGAAGATGGACATAATGACATTATACAGCATTGCAAAGGGAATTCGTGATTTTTAAAATGTCAAAAAGTTTTGGGAAAATGCAGGGAAGGAGATACAAAAGGTACTGGTTTTTTGTTTTGTTTTGTTTTGTTTTGTTTTGTTTTTTGAGTCAGGGTGGACACAACGGGCAATGCACAAGGCTTGCTACTGGCCCTACACTCAGGTATTAGTTGTGGCACCTCTAGGGAAACCATATGGGATGCTGGGGATCAAACCCTGGTCGGCTGCATGGAGGGCAAGCACCCACTGTACTACCCACTGTACTATCGCTTCAGCCCTGGGAGTCCGTTCTAAAACATACTTTTCAAAAAAGCAAAACCCCAGTTCTCTTGCAAATAAAAAGATGCTAAGAATTATTCTACATATTAATTAATATGATGCACTGACTTCTGTACTATTGAAGCAATAGCACAGAGGGTAGGGTATTTGCCTTGCATGCGGCCAACCTAGGTTCAAGTCCTCTGTCCCTCTCGGAGAGCCCAGCAAGCTACCAAAAGTATCTCTCCCACACGGTAGAGCCTGGCAGGCTCCTCGTGACATATTTAATATGCCAAAAAAAAAGTAAGAACAAGTTTCACAAATAAAGACATTACCAGTACCCGCTCAAGCAAGTTGATGAACAATGGGAGGACAGTGCTATAGTGCTATATTAATTAATAAGGTGAATATCAATGTATCAAAATACTGATAATGAGCATTTCAAATTTTAAGGTAGTAGTAGCATAAGAAAATATTAGCATTACGGTGCTGAGTTTGAGGTAAGCTGGTCATTCTTCTATACCATTATCTTCTAAAATTGTCACTTTTGCTACCAAATGTAATCCTCATCACTATGTACACAATTAAACATGCTATTTTACTGAATATGAGATCAAATATCAATCATAAATAGTGAGTTGAAAACGTACGTTCCCCAGTTTAAATTTTTACATTTTTATTTGATCCTACACATTTTCGAAGATTTATATTATAATTCTTGTCTGATGTTGGAGAGCAGTTTACCTATTTGTGCCTTATTTTTCACTGTTTTGGAAACTTTTATTCTTGTGATGGTGATGGAGTTTAAACCCAGTGTCTTACCAAAGCTAGTTTTGTGCTTTAATACTTGAATCACATCCCCATTCTTCAGGTTTTAGATAAATTGTTTGATGTGCTTAGGAGGATAGTTGACTAAGCCCCTTTTAAAAAAATATTTTCTGATATAATTGATAATAATATCTTCTCTTTCCTTTTGGAAATCGACAATTATTCATGTATCTATGAGTATTCTGTAACTGAGAAAATAGTAATGAATTTAAAAGAAAATATTCTGTTTTCTTAGGCTGAGTTATTTGCTTCAATTACTGTAAAGCAACTTTATTTAATTGTTCATGAAAGAGTTGTTATTGGTGCTCTTATTAGTTGTAATTATGTTAATCTTGATATTTAGAATTTTAAGAACTACTGCAAATATTGCTCACAAAAGTTGAGCTTATCCAAGAATAGATTCACTCATCATATCTGATCCTTAGAGTACTATAATTTGTTTGCAATTACTTTATTAGAGCTCTGAGGCTAACCATTACTGATTCCAGAGTTATTTGGAGTATACAGTTCTATGAAATAAAATATTTTCTTAGATTTTATTTATGGTTTAGCTATCTTGGAATGTGTACATCATACTTTCTGATCTCTGTATTTTTGTATTATTTTGGGCTGGGTGGGTGGGGGTTGGCCAGCAGATACGGGTGTGGTTAGTGGGCCACTAGCACTCTTCAGGGCTTGCTTCCAGTTTTGTGTACATGGCTCACCCCTGGCAGTGTTGAAGGAAGCGTGTGGAAACGTGGCTAGAATTCAGGCTTCTGACATGCAAAGCACATGCTCCAGATCATTGAACTATACCACCAATCTCTATTTAAAAGTGTCTTCTGACTTAATCAAGAGCTTAGAAAAATCCTCAGATCGAATTGAATTTTTTTTCTTCACTTTTAAAAGCATTTAGACTAAAAATACAGGTAGATACCAGATGGCAGTGGCTGGCACTCAGGCAGCCTTGTAGGGTCCTGAGGTAGAAACTGGGGGCGGAGGGGAAGGGGCTGGGGCGAGCTTCTCAGTCACCTCAGAACTGAGACAGGCTTGGAGGACTTGGCTGCACCTTAGGGGGAAAGAACTCGCTGGGAGTGAAGTGTGACCTGCAGGGAGCAGCACCAACTCTGCCACCCAGGGGCGCCAGGTGGGGACAGAACACACTCATTGTTCCTCCAGTGTAGATACCGCTTAAAAAACACTGCAAAGGGAGCATTTGATAATTAGTTTTCCATTGATGAGAATGAAGAGATATGAAGTCTTGGATTTCTGTATTTTAGTAATTAAGTCCAGGGAGATTTATGTTGGAAATTGCCGCATTTCCCTTCCTGGGGCAGCATGGGGCAAAGGCTTAGTTCACAGTCTAGACACATGGCTGCAAGCACTTGCTGGGACCAGAAGTAGTGTAGCTAGCCTCTGGATCTTGGTCGTTCAGCTGCAAAGCGTCCATGCAAAAGCATGGCCACCCGGGTCGAATCTCAGCGGAGCACGAGCCAGTATTGACCCTGGCCAGAGACTGCCTAAGCGTCCCGCTGTTTCAAGTTCAAAACACATTTTTTAATTTTCTCCTCCTTCCCTCGCTACCAAGTTAACTCCAACAACAATAGTGAATTGTGTGTTGAATATGGAATGTAATCAAGTTAAAGAGAAAATGAAGTGAAATTTATCAGTCATGCAGGCGGGGGTGGGGGATGGGGGTGGGAGGTATACTGGGGTTTTTTGGTGGTGGAATATGGGCACTGGTGAATGTAAGAGTTTTTGAGCATTGTATAACCTGAGGCATAAGCCTGAGAACTTTGTAACTTTCCACATGGTGATTCAATTAAAAAATAAAAAAAAAAAACACTACAAAGGGGGCTGGAGCGATAGCACAGCAGCTAGGACATTTGCCTTGCACATGGCTGACCCTGTTTCAATTCCCAGCATCACATATGGTCCCCTGAGCACCGCCAGGGGTAATTCCTTAGTGCAGAGCCAAGAGTAACCCCTGAACATCGCTCGGTGTGACCCAAAAATCACACACACAAAAAAAATCTCTACTCAAAAAACACTACAAAGTATATATTTTGGATCTGTTTTTGCCTTGAAATTCTGAAATAAATTTCCTAGTAATTTATTTATTCCATTAATTCTGCTTGAACATTGTACATGACACAATATTAATGACCACTGTCTTCAATTCAAATAATGTTCTGGTTAATTCTTGTATCATTTTTTCTCTGGTTTGGTCTCGATTTCTAAGTATCCAGTTAAATTTAGTGTTTTCATTATCCCTTGCGCTTTCCTTTTTTTTTTTTTTAAATTAAATGTCCTCTTCTGGTTTTATTTTTGAAATACATTCTGGAGGCTTATCCAAAATCTGAAGTTCAAATCACTACATCAAATAATTTGTTATTGTTTTAAAGACGTCAGTTAGATATTCTTATATTCCACAACACAAGCATTACAAACGCAATTACTGCTGGATCATTAGCCTGGCTACTTTCAGCAGTCCCTATTTTATGAATTTTTTCTAAATTTTGGTATGTGGATATTTTTCTTCAACAAATTTGTGTTTCAGAAGGAATATGATGATATCAATGTAAGCTATTGTAAATATATGTATAATAAATATATTGATTATAACAAGATAAGAATTTTTTAATTTAATTTTTCTTTGCTCTATTTTGAACTATTTTTTGTTCTTTTCTTATTAAATACTCCTTAAGAATCTCTGTCTATAACTGTGATTAATTTTCTATGTGTCCCAGGCTATTGTCCCTATCAGTGGAACTCTTGTATCATTATTCATGTACTTATTTTTTCACGTTGAGTCACTACTACAAGATTCTTGTCTGGTTTTCATTATATCTCAAACTCTCATTACAGTGCCAGCATTCACATCATTTTGCATTTCTTTTTCTTTTAAGAACTATATGTCTGTCTTTTGTTCTATAGTTGTAGCAAGGGATTCTCACTGGCATTTTGTGTAATGCCTTTTCCATAATACAGTCTAATTTCAGTCTGAGAGCATTCTCTTCTTCATCCATTATAACACTTGTACCAAGTCTTAGTTGCAAAATGGGCAGCAGCTACTTTCATATCTTGCAGTTATTGCAATTATCTCTTGAACACACAAATCTTTTATTATAGTGTGTACTACATTTAAGTCACTCAGTGATGAAGAATCTGAGATTCAGAGAATTTAATCCAACTTCTCAGAATCCCTTACTTAATAATGACTAAGCTAGCTTACGCATATAAGACACTATCATATGGAAATCTATTTTAAAATCAGAAGTTTTTCATGTCACTCACTTTTCTGCTTAAATTATTCAAGTGCTCCCGTAATCTAAAAGATTAAGTCTGAATTCTTAAGCATGATACTTAAGCCCTTCCATGAATTGGCCTCTTTTATGTAAAGAGAGACTGCATCATTTCTTACTATTTTGTACTGTGAATGTCTTGCAAAGTGTTTCACATAATATGTCATTTCACAGCTCTTTTCTCTTATTCTTATAGTTTTTTGACAAAAATGCCAGATCCACATTTTTCTTTAACCTTTAGAGTTTTTCTTCACGTCTGTGCTTTCTGCTCCAGATGCTTTCTAAGGATTCATGAGAGGTTTAAGTGTTCCTCTTCTGTGTTCTTATACGACTGGATATTTGCTCTCTTTTGTGTGCCATATTGCACAAAAATCAATATTTTTTCTTGTTTTTATATCTTCCAATAGGTTGTAAAAAGAGTAGAGCACATTTATTTCTAATGTTTAAACAGTACTATTTTACTTTTTGACTTATAGATGTTATTTAAAATACAACATATTACAATAAATTCTTGTTGTTGTTGATTTGGTTTTTTGCTCCCTTGCTTTCTTTTTTCAGTACAAAGAATCAAGACCAAGTCCTCAGAAAAGCAAGGATATTTCCCTGAGCTACCCTCAATCCAAGAATAATATTTAATAAAACTTAAATCAGGGAAGAAAAGACTAGATCTGTGTGTGGGAAAAAGGGAGGCAGGCTGTTACATTTATTATGAGTTTAGTTAAATAATATGTTAGCAAATCTACATTGATCCTATTTCAAGAATTCTTTAAAAAAAATTAATGAAATAAATTTTACAGTGAAAGTAAAATAATCTTTATGATGAAAGTAATGGTGATTGTAACTTTTACTGAACATTTGTTCCAGGCTAAGTCTGATAAATGCAATGTAAAATGCATTTCTAATAATGGTTATATTGCAGAGATACAAAGAGTATCTTGCATAGTTAAGAATAACTAGGGGGCTGGAGTGATAGCACAGTGGGGAGGGTGTTTGCCTTGCATGCAGCCAACCCGGGTTTGAGTCCCAGCATCCCACATGGTCCCCTGAGCACCCAACCAGGAATAATTCCTCAGTGCAGAGCCAGGGTAACCACTGAGCATCCTGGGTGTGACCCAAAAATCTAAAAAAAAACAAAAACAAAAACAAAACAAAACAAAAAACTAATGCCTGGAGGCAGGTGGAAGCAAGGTCAGGAGAATTGGTCCTTAGTAGAAACCTTGCCATTGGGGTGAAGGTGAGTGGAGATTTGGGCTGGACCGGTGAAGAGATAAATGCAACAATCAGTGCAACTCCTCGCCCCCAGGAGATCTCCTAGCATAGAACCAGGAGTAAACCCTGAGCACTGCCTTAGGCTTCAAAACAAAAATAAAAAAAAGATTAAAAATTAAAATATTAAACAAACAAAAAGAAAGAATAATGTCAGATTCCACACCTCATGAATATAAATATAACTTCTAGAGCGCTCATGTAGCAATTAACATGCAAAACTAAGAATAAATGAAATAAAAAGATACCTAATTAATGCCATAGTCTAGATCTGTGGTAGCCCATGATATGCACTGACAGGGCATATAATTAAAACAGAAATTGTAACCATGTGTCAAATAAATTACACACAAAATTTATATAATGTTATACACTATTCCCCTTCCCTGACTCATCCTACAATCTGGAAAATGAAAAGAGAGGGGGAGAGAGAAAAAGAAACAGAAAAAGAGATAGAGACAGAAATAAAGAGAGAGAGAGAGAGAGAGAGAGAGAGAGAGAGAGAGAGGGAGAGAGAGAGCATTATGAACAAATATACAGGAACTATAAACTGAAGAGAGAAATTCTGACTATACATTAACTGGGTTTAAACATCAATCTATGAAATATTAACCTGTACAATTAGAAGGGCAAAGGGAAGTTGTTTGGATTATTAAAACCAAGAAATTGACAATGAATGTCTAATAAAGGAGGGATTCTAACCTCTGTACAGGAATTGGTGCTATTTCTGAGAGGCTTTTCCTAAAGCTGGCAGACATTTGAAAAATCTACTTGGACTATTATTTTTGATAAGGCAAAAACAAAAAAACAGGTTGATTCTGATATGGAGAAACAAATGGACACAATTCCAGGTGAACATTAATTAGGATGAGGTTTTCAGGAAAGAATACAAGTTTCTTCACCAAATATTTTTTTCTTTTCTACTTTCTCACCAGCTTTCCCTCATTCCCTAGTATTAGTGATGGATGTTTAAAAACAAAACAAATGAGGGAGGCATTGCAAAACTACGAAGTCATTTGTGTTTCCATAGAATAAAATATGAAAACTGTTATGTTATTCATGACAGACTTCCACGCTTCACCTGTGTGAGACAGTGGTTCCAAAACAGTTTAAAAATGAGGTGGGCGTGATGCTGGACAAGGAGATAGTTCTAGATTGGGGGAACACGCTTTGCATGTACAAAGCACCACAGTTTGTTCTTCAGCCCTACAAATCCCATCCTAGTACTGCAAGATGTGGTCCACACATGTCTTATGAGTAAGATTGGGAGAACCTGGTGGACTCTGGCATCTCTAGGTCTGAGTTTCATTATATCACCGGACCTAGCACTGAACTGTCTGCCCTGGTGGGTTGTGAGTTTTTAGGGATGACCCTTATCCCCTGAGCACTGATGGAAGACTCCCAACAAAAAGGAAAAACAAAGGATGATTGAGAATACATGAAATGATAGCAGAATAGACAGCAGTCCATTATAGATCTGATGACTATAGTGAAAGTTGCATTTTTCTGTTCTTTGATATGAAAATTGATCTTTAAGAACAGAGATCTAAGAGCTAGATGCAGAAAATTCTAGAACATAGGAACGTCTTCTTTTCCCTCATATTTTTTTCTTTATTGTTAACCTAGAAGCTTACTGTACCTATTTATTTAGTACATGACTCAAATATCTATCAACTCTGATTGTGGTCAGTGTAAGGAAAAAGCTTAGTATGTTCCAAATTATAGATTATCAATTCTTATGAAGAATCAAAAAATCTAATGGCAGAATATCCCATTTCATGGAAAAAATACAAGAAACTGCTTTCTTGGTATCAATGAGAAGTTTCTAAAGAAAGACTCTAAGACTTGATTCTCTGACTTCCAAAATAAAATGACAAAACATAAAATAACAATAACTGATTAGACAAAATTTTGGCTGGATCATCTGACTAGTCATTGTTGAGCATCACCATATGAATTGAATTATGAATTTGAAGTGAATTTACAAAGCAGGTAGCATGGGTTTTAGAAGGAAAGGTAATTTATAGGAGAACTTGCAAAAGATATCTGCTTTGAATTTTGCACAATGTGTCCAAAACCTAAACTAGACTAATGGGTTAAGAATGTTATCAAGAGTAAATGTAACAAAGCACTTGGAACAGTGTCTTGTAAGTAGTAAATTAATGATAGTAAGGGCAAAAGTAAATTATATTTATACCTCGAGCTCTTTTATTCAGTCCTACTTCTAACACATGGGTTACCATTTAGCAGCAGCATTCTAACTAATATTGGTCTTGCTCTGTCCCTCTGTCAGAATTATTGCTGCAATGGCATTTCTATGGATTAGATAACTCACTTAAACTGTTAATAGGAAAAAAGAATTCAATTTCAATTTACCTATTGCATTGAATTAATGATTTTTCTATATATGTGTCAATGTTTCAATATCAATCCATTTTTTTACACCTACCCATTATGTTCATGTTATAAATTTATTCTGTAATGTTCTGGAACATTTCTGCCTTTACATTGAGGCATGAAGAATTACTACATTGAGGATGAAGAAGTCTCAGGAGGAAGGAGCAATATGCATAACTGGATGAACAATCTGTGAACCTACGACCCAACCGGTCACCGGACACTGACCAACATAATTTTAGCCAAAATACAATCAAAACAAAACAAAACAAAAAGGATATTAAGAGGGATAATTTAAAAGGCAGAAAAACATCTCTTCTCTCTGACAAAATAACTGTACAAGACAAGATGCTGAGACTCCTGATTTGGAAATATTGCCATCTAGTGTAAACTGATCTCATGTGCAGTTCAACTTCTAGGGAGTATTGCAATGTTTTATTTTAGATATAGGACTCTTAAGCATCTATAGAATATAGATTTATATTCTATAATTTATATACTATGTGCTTTAAAAAACAATCACTGATATGATCCTAATTATCTTAGATGAGTATTCTACAGAATGTAATGAAATCTTTCTACTTTATTCTTAATACTTTTCTGCCTACCTTTTGTGATTTATGTGCACTTTTTTGCCATGATTCTTTAAAGTTACACTTGTGAAAATGTTTTAACTGTAGTGAAAAATGCTATGTGATTGATATTTTATTTTTATAGCATTCTTTCAAACAGAATTTTTAAAATGTCTGAGAGGATAGCACAGCAGGTAGGGTGTTTGCCTTTCACACGGCCAATCCGGGTTCGATTCCTCCATCCCTCTTGGGGATCCTGGAAAGCTACCAAGAGTATCTCGCCTGCACAGTAGAGCCTGGCAAGCTACCCATGGCGTACTTGATATACCAAAAACAGTAAAAACAAGTCTCACAATCGAGACGTTATTGGTGCCCACTCAAGCATATCGATGAACAATGGGACTACATTACTGTGCTACATACACTGTGCTACAGTGCTACAGCGCTTCATGGTTACCCTGTCTATAAATTGATTTAATTCATATCACATATCCAAATTCCATCTGCTACTTTGGAACAGGGGGTTGACGGATCACATGGAATTGGAGAGCTCAGGGCCTTGTCCTGGCTCTGTGTTTAGGGATCACTCACGAGGAATCAAATAGTACTGGAGATCTGCTCAGCATCAAGCTGCATGCAAGGCAAGAAACTTAATCTTTGTGTCTCTCTCTCTGCCACTTGCGTAATACTTGAATTTTAAAATCTAAATATGAATAATTACCTTATAACCAAAGATGACATAATGGGTTGTTTTATTCAAATTGGAATTTTCACCTTCAAGTTATGACATTCATAATAGAGATCTTTGCAAGTTTCTCTATAAAATTTAGATCTCAGTAAAACATGATTGTGAGGGATTTGTAAAGAACAGGTGAAATGGAACCGACTCCTGTTTATTTTTGTTACTTCCTCTAACAAGACATCTGAACAGAATATTTGTTACTATTACAATGCACTTCAAATTTTTATTCCTAGTTTCTGGTTATCAGGAGACAGTTGTACTTGGGCAGTTCTAGTAAATGCAGTCCAAATAATTTGAACTTCTGCATTTCTCGATTTCTGCTACATAGTGTTCTACAATAACACAATCTTCCATAGATAGTCATCCCCTGGCCACTTTATGTCATCCAATGTGGATCAAGAGTAGGGAGATTTATATGAATACTGATACCCTGGCTATAGCTACTGTTAAGATTTATCAAGTCCTTTGTCTCTGACTTTTCTAACACTATTCCAAAAATTGGAAATCAAAGTTAAATTGAATGTATCATGAAATCTCATAGTTTATATATATATATATATATATATATATTAAAATAGGTTGCATTAAAATAGGTTACACCCCATCAAATGTGGCATGCTATTCCTGGTCACATGGCTGCGAATGTGGCTGCCTGCTCCAGGAATACTATAAATTTAAATATGGTGACAAAGTTAGAGTTGAATTTTTAACTGGATGGTCACTTTGAGGCATGAAGGCATCACTGTGGTATGTTGATATCTTTGTCTTCTGAGATTTTATTTTGTGAATTTCTGGATCATGGCTGTAAGTGAGCTAAAATTACATCAGAGGCAATTTGTGAGTGTGACCGACAGGCTCCAGAAAGCACAGGGAGATGGGGGGAGGTTGCCCATTTCTGACTCCATGAGATCCTGAAGATTTTAGTTACAAAACCTCATACCTGAGTTTTTTAGCAGATTTACTCTCATGGATGAGGCTTGTCCCAGGCTTGTGGAGATTGGCTGTGTACATGGTGGTGATTCAGTTCTGGAGGTTTATTTGCTGTAGGGACTCTGTTGGGCAGGTAAAGGAACTCATCCATACCCCTCTGGGGTGCCCCAGATAAGACAGCTGGTCAGGGTGCAGAGACATCTCTGCAGGGTGCTGCTCTCTTTCTCTTCTGAGATTTATTTGTGAGTCTCTTTTTCTAACCCCTTTAAAATAAAACTACTTGAGTCTGGCCAACTTGGTCCATTCCTTGCTTTCAACTTTCAGTTGCTTGAGACAAAGAACTTGCTTTCTACAGCACTATATTTTTACATTTGAAATCTTATCCACCCTGGTTTTCATTTATTCATATTATGCTAAATCTATAATCTATTTTTAATTTCCTTTTCACATAACATCATCATCATGATTATCATCATCATACCGATGATAGTCGATTTTCTCCAGTGGTCTCAGTAACATTTCCATTCGTCCTAGCCTTGAGATTTTAGAAGCCTTTCTTTACCCGTCCTTCCCAATGGTGCCACACTGGAGGCTCCTTCAGGGTCAGGGGAATGAGACCCATCATTGTTACTGGTTTTAACATATGAATAGGCCATGGGGAGTTTGCCAGGCTCTCCCATAGGGCCAGGAAACTCTCAGCAGCTTTCCGGGTTCTCCTAGAGGAAGAACTAGGCTGTAAAATAAGCGGCCATGCACTTCTGGGAGCATAGTTTTACAGTCTCTGGATGTGGCCATTGATGGGATTACACAGTGCTGGGGGTAATTTGAGGGTGTGGCCACCTAGCTACTGGAAAATGGGGGATCTGAGTGGAAGAGGCCCAGTTCTGATCTGAGCAGGGTTGGAGGTCTCAGTCCCAAGTCCTGCACACCTGGGTTCTTCTGATGGTTCCTTCATGTGTGATGCTCATCCGAATGTGTGGAGAGTGGCCTTGAGCATGGCTGTGGCTGGGTAGTTTGTATATACATATATAATTTATATATATGTATAATATTTAAATACCAAATGATGTTAAAATCATACTTGAAAGCTGATATTAAAGAAGATTTGGTCTTTTTCTTAACTGTTCCTCATTCACTGTCATGTATTCTCTTTTAAAGGAAGGAGAAATCATATTTAGAAGTCCAAAATTACTCAGGGAACAACCTTTGTGCTGTGGGTTGAACCCAGGCCTCCAGCATGGGAAGCACATGCTTCATCTATTGAGCAACTCCTCTAGATTGCATAGTTTAAATATCTAAGTTTTTCACTTTTAAGTGAATTTAAACTTACTATTTTTTATTATTTTATGTATCTTTAATCTTGTATGTTATACATATAACTTAGGGTTTTAGAGTTTTAATTATTTTATTTTATATGCTTATTTTGTATTATGAATGGTTGCTTTCTTATATTTTTAATTAAAATATTTTTAATTTGCACATATTTTAGATGAACTATATTTCCAAGGCAACCTGGTTCAAGGGAGTCTCTTAATATGTTGGAAGCTATCTTTCCTCCCTGTACAGATGTAAAAATAATTACAATTTGATTTTACCTTTGTACAATTTTGTCTTATAGCACACAGCATTGTATTTCAAGAGAAAAGAGGACTATTTCCCAAACAGGAAATGTTTGTTAAACCTTCATAGTCACAGATATCCCATTAAATGAGATTAGTTTAGATTTTATTTAAATTTTAATTTTAACAAAGTAATTGCTTATGTGATTGTACAGGTTAGTTGTTGTTGTTCACCCTCCCCTAATTGTACAGGTTTTAAGAGGGCAATTTTATGTCCTTTCAAAAGTGTTTACACCTTAGCTATCACCAAAGTAATATTTTTCCTATACCACAATTCACCACATACCCCTTTTGTCTACCACTCTCACATGCCAAACATGTATTCTATCTCTTTGAGCTACATCTCTGATCATGAAATATATTCAGTGAATTTTTCATGGAGCTATTGTTCTCTTTGTTGAAAAATTTGTTATAATATTTTAATATCAGACATTCATATTTCACATCTTTCACATTTACCTAGTATACATAAAGATAATACTTTTGAACTTACTGAAATTCCACCATCAGCTATTAAGTGGTGTTTTGTGTATCTTCCCTTTCTCAAATTTGGCTGATATTTCTCTGGAAGTCTTTTGCAGTAACTTTCTCTTTATTAGCTATTCCTATTAACTCTGGTTCATTATTTTGTTTCATATGGGACTTTGCAAAACTTAATAACTTCTCAATGTCATAATTGCTGGCAAATGTGTTTCTAAAATTTGATTTAAAATACAATTTGAATTAAGGTGTAAAATCCCCAGGTGAATTGCTAGAATGAAGACTAAAGTGTTACTTATTTTGTTTGTTTATTTATTCATTAAACATATCTACTGGGCTACTACTATTTTGGCCAGTGTACTCTAAGCTCCAGAAAAGAAAATTGAGGTAAAGCAAATAAAAATTGAGATGACTTTATGTCTTCATAATTATCACATTACCATATACTTTAGATTTACACCCTTGAGCAAATTATCTAAGACCAATGCAATATTTCTATATAGAAATAAATTGTTACCACATGCTTGAATTTATTTAAACGTGTTTTGCTATGATTTACTTTATTCACTGCAGTATTCAAAACAGATAAAATAATGAACTCAGGACTGGCAAAATACACAGTGGGTGTATTTTTGCACCTAACGAGGCTTTGATTTCTGGCACCACATATAGTATCCTGGGCCTGCCAACAGTGATTTCCAAGTGAAGAGCCAGTAACAACCTCTTAGCAGTACAGGGTGTGACCCCAAAATAAACAACAACAAAAGCCTGATCGAATTATGGATATTAACATGCATCTAAAATTATTCTGATTAACTTTCATTCATGGTGTTGGAGTTAGCACATCACTTAACTTATATACTATTGATACATGTCTGATCCCCACCCTGCATATTTCCCTGGGCACTGCCAGAGCAGAAGTAAGTTATTTCTTGAGAACAACCGTATCTGGACTACAAACAAACAAAAAAATAATGCAATTATTTTATTTTCTTATTGAAACTATTCTAAAATGTCTCATTAAAATGGTTTTATCATTTAAATACTTTAATAATATTAATTTTAACACATAATGGATTTTTGCTTTAAATTAGGGTGATTATTATTTAATACACTTATTTCAAATTGTTTCCATAAATCTTTAAGCTATTTTTTTAAAAAGTTTATCTCTAGGGAGGAGAGCATGTGGTTATTGCTTTCTGTTTGGAATATTGCACAGGCATATTCTCATATGCTCTCTGAGGTTGCAGGCGAATGCCGACTCTCGGAGATTGCACATGCATACTGACACCCTGAGGTTGTGCATATTGGCTCTGAGGTTACGCAGGTGCTAGCTCTCTAAGGTTACATGAGTGCTGGATCTCTGAGGTTGCACAGACAAGATATTACATCAATTTGTATTAAAATTATTTGGATATCAGGAGGAGCTGAGAGCACCTGTAGTTTCTTTTTATTTTTAAAAAACTTTTCATAAAGTTGTTCACAGTAGTTGTTTAAATTCATTATTTCAATACCAATCCCACTATTACTTCCCATCACCACCCCAGCCTGCCCTTTAGGCAGAATTTAAAGAGTTTGCTGAGCTTGTATAGCTGAGCCAGAGAGGATTTGTGAGTGTGACTCCCACATACCTGATTTTTAGCCATTTAACCTCTCTGAAAACTTGGTCCCAAATTGTTGGGGGCCACAGGGGCAATTTGGGGATATCAGAAGCCAGAAAGTTTTGGGCTGTTTATGCATTTGCTCCACAGGTACAGGTTGACCAGCTGGGTGGTAACTTACTCCCATTAAACATACTTTAAATTTTAACTATTGCATCTGCAAATGTTGTGCATTTCTAGGAAATTATTTTCTGATGTTTTCCAGTGGATATCAAATTTAAGGTAGGATCTGATTCTTGTTAATAACGCTATCAATGTTAATTATATCTTACCAGTCCACAGACTATCATGTGAATTTATAGGAGAATATCTTAAATATATAACTATTTCATTGGCATCTATGTATTTACACTGTAGAATATCAAGCATCCATGCTTTCAAGATAAATAGAATGAGCATAGAGTTTCATAACAACAATTCTATTTTTTTTTTTTTTGCTTTTTGGGTCACACCCGGCGATGCACAGGGGTCACTCCTGGATCTGCACTAGCTCAGGAATTACCCCTGGCGGTGCTCAGGACCATATGTGATACTGGGAATCGAACCTGGGTCGGCTGTGTGCAAGGCAAACGCCCTACCGGCTGTGCTATCACTCCAGCCCCATCATAACAACAATTCTAAATATCATGTTATGGAATGTATAACTTCATAATCATGGAAAAATATTGTAGAAAATAGGTTATACAGAGTTCATATACTTGAATTGCCAATGTGTTCTTTTCATCTAAAAGTTTATGTAACATTTATAAAGCTGATGGAATAAATTTGATTTTCTGGCTCTCATTTGCGTCACATGTTGCATATCTCTATAAAAGATACTCGTTGGAAGGAGGGTCTATATTATACTATACATCAGCAGTGAGAAATGAACAGTGTTACAGAGATAAAATATTTACTCCAAAAATATAACCTGAACATGGAGAATATCATTTTAAGTGAAATGAGCGAGAAAGAGAGAGACAGACATAGAATGACTACACTGATTTGTGGAATAGAAAATAACATAATATGAGACTAACACCCAAGGACAGTAGAGACAAGGGTCAGGCAGATTGTTCCATGGTTGTAAACTTGCCTCATGAGCTCAGAGAGAAGGAAGCTGGGATAAAGAAGGGACCACCAAGTCAATGATGGTTGGAGGGATCTTTCGGGATGGGAGATGTGTGGTGACAGTAGAGAAAGGACCACACATGATGGCCTCTCAGTATATGTGTTGCAAACCATAATGCCCAAAAAAGAGAGTATGGGGAAAATTGTCTGCCATAGAGGCAGGGGTTGTGGTGGGGTGGGAGTGAAGGGAGAAATACTGGGGACATCAGTGGTAGAAAATGTACACTGATTCGAGGGATGGGTGTTCAATCATTGTATGACTGAACCTCAATTATGAAAGCTTTGTAACAATATTTCATGGTAATCCAATAAGCAATATATATAACCTAAATGAAAACTACAACTGTTTTATCAATTATAAGAATTTCCAAAATACACAATTTCTTCAATTGACTTAATAGTTTCAGTTTGACAAAGTGATTAAGAGCACTGATTCAAACATTTTCTTTTCATATTGTAATGAGAGTACTCTCTTCAAAGAGAGATTCTATTATTTCAGTGATAAATTATTTCAATAACTTTCCATTGCTCTTAGGAGTTAATATCTCTCATTCACTTATTTTTTTAATTTACTGTTTGAACATTATGCCTTTATTTTCACATAATAAAGCTTAGAAATCTGATTTCTTTTAAGGTATCTTACCCTTCTCAGTCTGTACCAAGCAACTTTTTAAAAATTCATACAATATGATTACTGATTTCCCCTTTTAGAATGTTAACCAACTGGGGCTAGAGATATAGTGCACTGGATATAGTACAGGGGGTAAGGTGCTTGCCTTGCACATATCCAACCCAGGTTCAATCCCCTCCATACCAGTATGCTACCCAGAGCTCCACCAAGTGTAATTTTCTTTTAATTTTTTAACTATATATTTTAATTGAATCATTGTGAGATAAACTTGCAAAGCTGTTTGTGATTAGGTTTCAGTCATATAGTATTCCAAAACCCAACCTTCCACCAGTGTACATTTTCCAGCACCAGTATCCCCATGTTCCCACCCAAATTCATCCACTCTTCATCCTACAGCATGCCTCTAAAACAGGTCGATTTCTTTTCTCTCTCTCTCTCTGTCTCTCTCTCTCTCTTTCTCTCTCTCTGTATGTGTCTTTCTCTTTCTCTGTCTCTTCAAGAGTAATTTCTGAGTGCAGAGAAAGAAAAGATTCCTGCATGGCAGAGTATGGCCCAAAAACTGAAAAACAGGAAGAAAAACCTTAAGCAAAATTTAACTATTAATCAATTACAAATATTTTAGCTGAATTGGCCTGCATAGGACTATAAATTCCATATCAGCCAATGATTGTCTTAATTCCATTGTTATTTAACATTAATTGAGGGCTGGAGCGATAGCACAGCAGGTAGGGCATTTGCCTTTCATGGGGCCGACCAGTGTTCGATTCCTCCGCCCCTCTTGGAGAGCCTGGCAAGCTATCGAGAGTATTTCACCCACATGGCAGAATCTGGCAAGCTACCTGTGGCATACTGGATGTGCCAAAAACAGTAACAATTAAGTCTCACGATTGAGAGATGTTACTGGTGCCCACTCGAACAAATCGATGAGTAATGGGATGACAGTGACAGTGACAGTGATGTCTTAACAAAGTGATTGCATTTTAAATATATATTTGAATTATTTTTATATAGCATTAAGATAGGAGTAGGAGTAATATTTCAGAGGTTGGGATATGTGTCCCAAATAAAGCTTGAGCAGTAGCAGCACCACATGACAGAGAGCAGGGCCACGACCCCCTGACACCTCAGATTCCAGGCATTACAATTCTTAGCCCCTAGCACTGAACTAACACCTGATGGAGCCATGGTGGGAGTGACTCTCTGATACCCTGAGTACCACCTGAAATGTCATATACATATATATATATATGTGTGTATATATATATATGGTATACATAATCCTGACATGTATTTAATAATATACCATGGAAAAAAGACCCATCCTGCAGATGCCAGATAAACTCCTCATTGGCCGACCTCCACCACCCAACTGCTGCCACGCTGTAGGCCGCCTTCCAGACACTCAGGCCGAGCCTCATGAGTGAAGTTCTGCAGAATCAGGCTCAACGAGACCTGGGAACAGAGATCTTCTGCCTGCTAACACCAATCTCAGGTGACCTAGGGGTCACACCCGTAAGACCCACCCTACTGGTGCGAGGTAAATTCCTCATCAGGGACCTCCACTACCCAACTGCTCCCACACTCCAGGCCACCTTCCAGACCATGCGGCCATGAAGCAGCCATAAACACTTCCATAAAAACTTCCTACCCATTTTCCATCATAACACCTGTACCATATTTGATGTGGTTCAAATATGGGGTCAATTTTTATGAAGTGTCCAATGGGAACACTTCTAACGGCGCTTAGAGCCTTCCCCTAAAAGCCGCCATCCCTCTCAGAGATCCTGGCAAGCTACCAGAGTATCCTGCTCACATGACAGAGCTGGCAAGCTACCTATTGTGTATTCAAAATGCCAAAAACAATAACAACAATGGGCCTCATTCCCCTGACCCTGGAAGAGCCTCTAATACAGCAGCATTAAGAAGGTCAAACAAGGAGAGGCTGATAAAAATCTCAGAGCCTAATTAGGCTGCCAAAACGAAGAAGGACTAAAATGACTGCACTTTAACGCATGCACACTGGCATCAGGGGCATCCATCAAGGGCCTGATGGTGCAATCACGGAAGATAAATTACAACATCATTGGATTGACAGAGACAAGAAGGTATCACACACATCACACCGTTTTCAACACCGGAGAAGAACTGTTCCTCGGATCATGTGAGAGTAGAGGTGTCAGTGGTGTCTGTGTCCTTGTCAGCACAACTTGGCCATGAGGATTGATTTGTTCAAATGCCTAACAACTGGAATCAGATGCTTATGTTTGGATAGATATGGCTCATTGCCAGCAGTTTGTATCTTCTTCATCTACGCACCAACATCCAACTACAAAAAGAAGATATTGAGAAATTCTACATGGAGCTGGAGAAGTTCTATAAAGAAGACCACACCTTCTATCAGGTCATTGTCAGTAATTTTAATGCCAAGATAGGACCTAGAAGGTCACCCAAAGAACTCCACATTGGGACCCACAGCCTAGAATGGAATAAACAGAGTGAGAGACTGTCCGAGTTCATCATGTCAACCAAGACCATTCATGGTAACTCGCAGTTCTAGAGGCTGAATCTAAACATTGGACATGGGAGTCTCCCGGTGGACAGTTCCAAAACGAAATTGACCACATGATATTTAATTGATGGTTTTGCCTGACTGATGCCACTGTTGTCCCAAAATTTCAAACAGGATCAGACCACCCTCTCCTTCATGTGAAATTCTACCTCACAGAGCAAGGAGAAAGGTCTTCAGAGTTTAAGACAAGAGTTCCCAGAATGACCACCAGCTGAGAGCTCTTTGGCATTGTTGCAGAAATATGGGAAGATGCATCATTGACAACATCAACGAGGAATATGATCTGCTGATTCAGAACCTCCATGACTGTGCAAGAAATGCAGAGAGAGAGAAAGCCACAAAAAGTCGCCTGTCTTCAGAAACTCTTTAGCTCATTCACCAACGTGGTCTGGTGAGAGCCTCAGACAATCACAAGCTAATGTTCGAACTCGCAAAGCTGTGCAGAGAAGTGATAATGGAAGACCTCAAAGAGAGAAGAGCAACAGTGTTGTCCAATGTGGCAGAAGCCGGGAAAAGTATTCACAACACCTGCCTGTCCTTTGCCAACTATAAGACCAAGATGACTGCCCTCCGATTCACTGATGGAACTATCACATCTTTCAGAAGGGCAATGCAACAGGTTATCCACGACTTCTATTCAGATCTCTTTGAGAGCCACATCCACCTGCCCACATACCAAATTCTGCAGGATGGATATGTCGTTCCAAGCTTTCTCCCTTCTGAAATCCAACATTCCATTTCATTGGTAAAGAAGCGAACAGCACCCAGTCCAGACAAGGTCAGACCAGAACACCTGAAGAATCTGCCACCAGTACTTGTCAATGCGTTGGCTCGGCTCTTCACATGCTACCTGTCTGAATTCAAGGTTTTCTTCTGGTGGAAAACCAGCAGGACTGTCCTGTTGTAAAAGAAGGGAGACATCCACAACATTGGCGACTGCCTGTTGTCCATCATCTACAAGTTATTCACTCAAGTCGTCCTGAATAGGATTGGCAGAATACTAGACAAAGGACAACCAGGAGAGCAAGGCAGGTTCCAAAAAGGATTTAGTATGATCAACCATATCCACAAGGTGATCAAGCTCATTTAGATTTCATGACAGTTCAAGATGCCGCTCTGTCTAACATTCTTTGATTTAAAGAAGGCCTTTTACTTTGTTGAGACTGAAGCAGCCATCTAAATCCTAGTCAAATAGGGCATTCAAACTCAGTACATCAAGATCCTCCGCGAGCTGTATTACAGATTCACCACCATGATTAAATCATTCTACAAAGTAGTGTTCATCGACATAAAGAGAGGTGTCTGGCAGGGTAACACCTTTCTACCGAAACTTCAGTGCCACCCTCGAGAACATCATGCAATGACTAGAATGGGAAGGAATTTGAGTGAACATAGATAGTCGGCAACTACACCACCTCTGCTTTGCTGATGACATCGTTCTAATAACACCAAATATCAGCCAGGCAGCACAAATGCTGGCTGAGTTCGACCATGAGTGTGGAAAGGTCGGACTGCAGCTGAACCTCACGAAAACAATATTGATGAGAAATAAACTAGTTCCTGATATTCTATTTTCCCTTAATGGAACGAACATCTTCGAATGCAGCAGTTATGTGTACCTAGGTTGAGAACTCAACATGACAAATGACCTGGCTCCTGAACTGGGCAGGAGGAAGAGAGCAGTGTGGAACATCTTCAAGAGCATCGAAGAAGTGGTTAAGAGGATGAAGAAACTTTGGCTCCGGGGACATCTTTTTCACTGCACCATTCTTCCTGCACTAACATATGCATCAGAGACCTGGGCCCTACCAATACAGGATGAGAACGCTATTCTGGTATCCCAAAGAAGAATGGAAAGAGCTGTGCTTGGAGTATCATGTTTCACTCAAGTGAGAGAAGGAATCCAGGGTACGGACCTCCATCGATGATCATGAATCAGGGATGCTGTCTTGTCCTGATTTCCACGGCATCGGAAATCAGATGGGCTGGACACATAATGTCAATTCAGAGATGACCACTGGACTAGAGCTATTATGGACTGGATTCCACAGGACGTCAAAAAACTGCCTGGCTGCCCACCTACAAGATGGTCAGACTTCTTAACCTAGATCCTGAATAAACAGTTTGAGGCTCTTCATGTTCCTGGAGTGAGCAGATGCCATTGGGCTACACTAGAACTTGACAGGGACAAATGGAGACGTTACTGGCACCTGTTCGAGCAAATCGATAAATAATGGGATAACAAGTGATACAAGTGATAGCATGGGAAAAAACAGAATAACAAATTTTATAAGACAGATTAAAATTTTACAAAAGAAAACAAATTGACTAAAAACTTTATTTTAAAGAATTGAGAAAATGTTGGTAATTCTCGGAACACTTTTCATCAATTACCTAATAACAAAATGATGTCTCTTACTTTAGCCTGAGTGTGTGTGTGTGTGTTCCTATAGTACACATACACGTAAATAGTACATTATAAGAAACTTTAAAAACAAATAAGGAAAACTAAACATCTCGATCACTATTTTATCATATAATCTGGGAGTTTATTTTATTTAATCAATCTAAATAAAGCATAAAGGTGCTTCTTTTTTTCTCTGTGTTATCCATTAACATAAATAAATGACAATTTTTCTATAGTTGAATATTATTTCATTGTGTATACATGCCCACCCTATTTTTACTCATGCATTGATAAGTAATTGTTTTCATAGCTTTACTAATAATGCTGCAATAAATATTGGCCATATAATGCCCTTCAATTTAGTTTTTATTGTAATTTTGAATAAATGCCACAAATAGAATGGCTCTGTTCATTTTACTCAATGATAGCAAAATTATAGTTTTAAATAGTACAATATATCAAGAATTTTAAAAAGGAAATTTTTGTACTGTAACCAAACATTTTTTAATCCAAACAGGTTGAATTTTGTCAATGATGAAAGAAAAAATAAATCCCTTTAGGGATATATCACCTATAATCTATAGCATATTGTTGAAGATGTACTTATTGCTTTTAATTTCACTAGAGCATAAATAAAAATTGACAGGGAAAACCGAAGACACTACATGAGAGGCAAAAGAGTTTTCTCGAGTATATATGTGTATTGTTAGTTTATCTTTTAGTCCTAAGAATTTATATACCAGAAGCATCAAGGAATAATCATTCTCTGCTCTTAGGTGTACCCTTTACTAAATCAGGAAATCCATTTGAATCTTAGCAACTTTCTCAACAAATGATATGAGGTTTTTTTTTGTTTAATGATCACTTAAAATCTAACCAACTAAAAAAAAAGTCCAATCTTTCTCCAACCTTCCAACCTCATTTACCTGAATTTTTCCATTTCTGATTCTTTTCAATTATAAATTATACTAACATTTTATGAAATTGAATGTCTATACAAATTCAAAGCATGCGAATTACTCTCCCCCAAAGTATAATAGTTCCTATAGCTGTGTCATTAATGATTGTTTAGCTAAGGAAATATTGTACGTAATATTGAATAATTTGAACCATGCTATGTACCCAATCCTCTGTCCAATCGTCTGTTACTTAACTAGTTATAATTGAGAATCCAGGCAATACAATCTCCTTTAGGAAAAGTCATTTCTTAATGAGTGATCATTTTCAACATTAGCAAGTATAAGGCAGTGAATAATTTAATAAAAGTATTTTAGATATTGGAATTCAGGTTTATTATTGCTGAAGATACAAGATATGTCTAAGGAATTTCAGGAGGTGGTGAATGAAGAACAAAGGGGAGGGATATTTGAATGAATATTTTAATACTAGAATCCAGAAACATTGATGTATACTCATGCTTTATATGCAGCCATTATAATATATATTTAGATGAATAAGTCAATATAAATATGTTTATAAAGTTGATATACATATGTGCATTTCCTAGTTTTACCCACTATAGGGACAAAACATCACTCAAGTAACACTGAGTATGAATAGTTTCCAAGTCTTGATTTCTAACAGCATTAGAAAACAGAGTGAGAGAGAAAGAAGAAAAGTGCCTGCCATAGAGGTTGCAAGAAGATGGAAAGAGTGAGGTGATGTGAGGGAAATAGGGGACACTGGTGGTGGGAAATGTTCACTGGTGAAGAGACAGGTGTTTGGATATCTTATGACTGAAACCCAATCATGAACAATTTTGCAACTGTGTGTCTCATGGTGATTCAAATAAAAAAATCTGGGATAATGACCCAGGATTTGTGGAAAAGAGATAAGTTTTAAATCATTTATCTATTTAAATAATGTAGGAGTATTGCTATTTGTTCAGCCATTGATTAAGCTGATTGAATTGAGCATAAACTCCACATAAATTTTGTTTTTAGTTGTATCACTGTGAAATAGAGTTACAAAGCTGTCATGTTTGAGATTCAGCCATACAATGATGAAACATCCATACCTCCACCAGTGCACATTCTCCACCACCAATATTCCCAGTATCCCCTTTTGTATCTGCCACCACCCACCCCACTTCCCAGTCCTCGCCCTGCCTCTATGGCAGACAATTTCCCCAATACTCTCTTTCTAATTTAGGGCATCAAGTTTTGCTTGAAATTTTCCACCATCATTCAAGCCTACCTGCCAGGGTCAGATGCTAGATAATTCATTTTCCATTGCTCATTTTGAGTATCATGAGAGCTCACACGGCTGTGATTGTAAATGTAAATTTCTAGACTGTAAATTGTTGGGTTCCAGAGACATCTCTGTATGGCACTAAACTATTTTGTGATTAAAGTGGGAGTCTCTGGACCAGGATTGTTGGTGCACTAAGATGGCACCCGGAGGGAAATTGTGGGTGTGACAGCTAGTCTGCTGAGCAGGCGGGGACCTAAGGGTGGACAGTCTGGTTCCTCTGCCACCATGAGACCTAGAGATATAGACCTGGAACCCGCATACCTGGGCCTTGCTTGTGGAAGCTCTTGGTCACAGGATTCCATCTGGAGGAGGCGGGGAGAGCACACCTGCTCCATCTGGGGTGCCCCAGTGAAATTGGCTCGGTATGAGGCCCAAAGAGATCTCCAGCACTGTGGTGTCTTCTGGGACTTGTTGCTGTGTTTCTGGATCAGATCTTTTGGTGCATTAAGATCCACACCCCAACTCTGATAAAACCTGGAGATTTCAATCACAAAACCCCCATACCAGAATTTTCAGCAGATTATGTCTTTGGGAGGTCCGTGCTGAGACGATGGAGTCAGGCCAGGAATATGGCAGTGATTGTGGATTGTGGGAGCAAGTGGCTACTGGGGTCTCTGTTTGGGCAGGCTATCAGGCCAACCCACCCTGTCCAATTTTCCCCAGGTGTGAGATTAACAGTGGCTTTTGATCTCTTTGGAGATTTATCTATGAGTCTCTGAAATAAGGCCAACAAATGAGTTTGTATAGCTGAGCTGGAGGTGGTTTGTGGGTGTGGCTCCCACATACCTAACTTTTGGTCCTTTGATTTCTTGGTAAACTTGGTCCCAAGTTGTTGGAGTCTGACCAAAGGCACAGTAGCAATTTGGGGGTATCAGGAAGCCTGAAGGCACCATCAGGCTGCTGATGCACTCAACCTGCAGGTACAGGTTGACCTGTTGGCAGCACTATACCCCCATATAAGTGATAAGTTTTAAGAGCATATAAGATGTGCTCATAGTTGTATGGTGATATTAAAGTACAAAATAAATAAACAAATAAAAGTTAGATCATACTAAAAGAACACAGAACCCAAATCAAAAGTGCCCCAAAGAGTCAAAGTTGGAACAATTGAACCAAAACTCAATAATGATACAATGAATGACATTAGTAGGATAAACATACATGAGCCCATAATTGATATCAAAAAGCAACTAAAAGTTTAAAAAGTGAGAGAGAGAAGGGATGGTTATTTACAGAAGTAGTTCAAGTAACATAAGAGGAATTAATGAAATAATAATCACTAGTAGAATATTCACTAGCACATGACAGGGACAAGTGGCGACGTTACTGGCGCCCGCTAGAGCAAATCGAAGATCAATGCAAAGACAAGTGATACAAGTAGAATATTAAAGTAATATTTGTAATAGGGGCTCAAGCAGTAGTACAGTGAGTGGGACACTTACCTTGCACACGGTTGACCTGTATTCAATCTCTAGAACCCCATAAGATACCCACGCCTAGCAGAAGTGATTCTTTAAGAGCAGAGACTTGAGTAAGCTCTGAGCATGACTGTGTGAACCAAAAGCAAAATAATAATAATAATAATAATAATAATAAACTCACTGTCACTGTCATCCCGTTGCTCATCGATTTGTTCGAACAGGCACCAGTAATGTCTCTCATTGAGAGACTTATTGTTACTGGTTTTGGCATATCCAATATGCCACGGGTAGCTTGCCAGGCTCTGCTGCATGGGCTCGATACACTCGGTAGCTTGCCGGGCTCTCCGAGAGGGGCGGAGGAATCGAACTTGGGTCGGCCAAGTGAAAGGTGAACGCCCAACTGCTGTGCTATCTAATAATAATAATAATAATAATAATAATAATAATAATAATAATACTTGTTGCAAGCAGGGTTCCCTGAAGGATACTAAATAACAAAATTTAAGAAAAAATAGGATCTCTGCAGCGTAAACAATATCTGTTTTTAATATTTTATTAAGAACTTAAAAAGAACTTTTTTAGAACTTTTTAAAAGCTTAAAAAAAGAACTAAAAAGAACTTTTAAAAAGTACCACATAGGACAATGCACTTACTTTGTCACATTTGGTCATAATATAAATAATTCGTATTGATATTTTTATTAATATATGAATATACATTAAATAGTGATAGGTTTCCATGGAGAACATATTTACTTTGTACCTTTTGTGAATGTAGGTTTTAATAATACTGGTTCCACTGTTTGCGAGTGCTTTATAATAAAATATTTGCTCTCATATACTGCCCTCTTGTGGAAATTCAGTTTATACCATGATGGATATTCTCTACAGTATTTCAAGTGTATATCAAAGTAAATGAATTGTATCACAATAAGGTTCTTCTTAAAAGTGTCTCTTCTTAGAAATTTAAGAATAATAACATTATAAATATTTTTCTTATACTCTTTACTGAACTTATTCTGTTATCTTTCAAGTTGCAGTTTATATAAAAATATTGCTATTCATTGATCTTAGTGTTTAACAAAATATTTTGCATGTTGTTGATGCTTTCTTTTTGTTATTCACATAACTCATAAATCTTAGGACACCTAATAATTAATCTATAAATTACCTTTATGTAGAAAAAACTGCCAAAATATGGAGTTACTGTGACTTTAGAAATGTTGAAATAATTTCAGAAAATCTTGAGAGGTGACACAAATGTGGACAGTACGGTATAATGTAAATGCAATATTCCAGAAGCAAGGACTTATTTAACTTTGAAGAACTAGGCTGCAATACAAATACTTTATTTGTGGATGATCAACTCTAGCTGCATGTAGATAGTGGATATATTCAAGAGCCCAAGTAGATGATGAATATAATATGTTTAAAAATATGCACATCTTAGTTTTGGCTCTTTGGCATGGCAGAAATTCATTAGTTTCTAGTCAAAATCTTAGACTCAGGTTTTAATAATATATTTTATTTTACATATTTTATGACAGTCCTAATGCTAATTGAATCCTCTCCATCCTCTTCCTCATCTTCATCATCATCATCATCATCATCCTCATCCCATTGATCTTCGATTTGCTCGAGCGGTCTCAGTAATGTCTCCATTTGTCCTAACCCTGAGATTTTAGAAGCCTCTCTTAACTCATCCTTCCCAACAGGTGATGAATTGGAGGCTCTTTCAGGGTCAGGGTAATGAGATCCAGCATTATGACTGGTTTTGGCATATGAATACGCCACAGGGAACTTGCCAGGCTCTCCCATGCAGAGAACACAAAATTATAAGAAAATATAAACTCCTATGATCTGTCTGGTACTTTAGAAGGAAAGGTAATGAAGCTGTAGTGACTTGTCTTCATTAGTTTTAGATTGGTCACTGTTAACATTTTGCCTTACTTGCTTCATTTCCCTTCCCGAAGTAAGTTAAAGTAAATCACACACATTATGGAATTCTACTTCACAAATAATTTAAAGGCCAGGGATCTGGCACAGCATTGTAAAGTGCATGTCTCACATGTGCGGCATCCCTATCTTTCAACGGAATAAAATTGAGACCCTAGTTTCCTTCAACCTTGAAATTTTCAGAGGAGCCATACACTACGTGTCATCCACTTGATGCACATAATTTCTTTATTTTCATCATTGTCACTATGATTATTAATTTAGTTCCTGTTATAACAAAAGTTTAAGTAAATATTTTAGGAGTTTAATTCCTTGCCTTTTCAAAATATATGCTAGCACTCCACAAACACCTGCAGTGTACCAATAGCCCTCCATCACAAAGTGTAAGATTCTGCATCTTCATGATAAAGAATGCTGCATTCTGCTCTGTTTGCCTCAGTTCTGTGATCTGGGTCCAAAGGTATATTTTCATTTTAATTTTTTCTGTTATATTGCTTGGCTTTTCCAGTCTATATGTTTCGTATTTGTCTTTCTGACCTGATTCACTTAGCATGCACTCTATATTTTCTGAACACTTTTTTTTTGTAAAAAAAGACTTCATGTGTTTTTGTTTGTTTGGGGGAAGTGGGAACTTATGTGACAGTAGCCTTGGCATTCTTCTGACCCATTCATTTATTCTGGTGGTTCTTGTGGAATCATATGTATTACTGGGGATCCAATACTAGTTGACTATATGGAAGGCTAGGGCCGTACCCATTGTACTATCTGCCCAGAATTCATGTATTCCTTAACATTGACTAGTATTTCACTCAGATTTCTTTTAATTTTGGGTGTTTGTTATGTTGTATGTTGGTAAAGTTTTAAAAATATATTATCAACTTAGAGTGATAGATTGTATTTTTATTTCAAATTAAAATCAAATTTGCATCTTGGCATATTTCCCATATCTGATGCTCAGCGTTAAATTTATTCGTTTGGCAAGCTGTAATGTTTATAATTCTAAATCACTTGCATCACTTGTCATCACATTGATCTTCAATCTGCTCTAGCAGGCGCCAGTAATGTCTCCATTCATCCCTGTCCTGTGCTAGTGCGACCCAATAATATCTGCTCGCTCCAGGAACAGGAAGAGCCTCAAACTGTTTATTCAGTGTTTTGACGAAGAAGTCTGACTAAGTCAGACTTCTGACCATGTCAGACCATGATGAGCAGCCATGCAGTCTTTTGACGTCCCATGGAATCCAATAGGTAACAGCTCTAGTCCAGCGGTCATTTCTGAATCACATTACGTGTCTGGCCCATCTGATTTTTGACGCCTTGGCAAATGAGACAGTGTCCCTGATTCTTGACTGTTGCCAGAGGTCAAGAACTCCAGATTCCTTCTCTCACTTAAGTGAAACGTATTACTCCAAGCATACCTCTTTGGATTCCTCTTTGGAGTATCCAAATAGTGTTCTCATCCTGTTTTCATAGGAACCAGGTCTCTGAGACGTATGTTAGTGCAGGAAGAATGGTGGAGTCGAAAAGATGTGCCCAGAGCTGGAAGTTCTTTGTCCTCTTAACCACTGCTTCGAGGCTATTGAAGGTGTTCCATGCTACTCTCTTCATTCTTCACAGTTCTGGTGCCAAGTCGGTCTTCATGTTGAGTTCTTGACCCAGGTACACATAGCTGCTGCATTCAGAGATGTTCATTCCATTGAGAGCAAATGAAAGATCAGTTACTAGTTCTGACCATGCTCCAGGCTGTTTTCTGGACTGTGCAGCTGCAAAAGCGGCCATGCAACACAGCATAAAACACAATACTCATTTTCCAGAAATTTTCGCACTATATTTGATGGGCTTCAACTATGGTGTGAGCCATGGGAACACCTGAAAGGGTGACTGGAGGCCACTCTTAAAGCCTCCATCTCTCTCAGAGAGCACGGCAAGCTACTGAGAGTACCCCGCCCGCACAGCAGAGCCTGGAAAGCTACCTGTGGCGTATTTGATATGCCAAAAAAGTAACAACAATGGGCCTCATTTACCTGACACCGAAAGAGCCCCCAATATGGCAGTGTAAAGAAGGATAAAATAATTGTAAATATATAAGCAAATTTATATATTTAGATTTATATATTCATATAAACAAATATGCAATATGTGTTTATATGTATATATTAGAACTCAACGTTCAAATGAGCCTCATGCATGAAAGGACTGGCAGAGGAACACAGGTATGTAGGACCCAGGGCTGAGATCTTCAAGCCTGCTCAGATTGGGAATGGGCTTCTCCATCCAGACCCCCCATTTTCCAGTAGCTTGAGCTACACCTACAAACTGCCCCCAACACTGTGTAATCCCACCAATGGCCAACATCCAGAGACTATAAGACTAAGTTCGTGGAAGAGAGTGACTCAGAGTCTCTTAACCCCCGCACCTGACTGTCTTCACTGGGGCCCCTCAGAGAGGAGAGGGAGGGTGCCTTTCCTTCCCCGCCCCAAGCAGAACCTTGATAGTTGAAGACCTCCAGAACCCAGCCACAGCCATGTTGAAGGTCACAATCCATGTGTTCGGATGAGCCTCATGCATGAAGGGACCAGCAGATGAACTCAGGTGTGCGGGAACTGAGGCTGAGATCTCCAAGCCTGCTCGGATTGGGACTGGGCTTCTTCCACCCAGATCCCCCATTTTCCAGTAGCTTGACCCACACTCACAAACTGCCCCCACACTGAGTAATCTCACCAATGGCCAACATCCAGAGTGTAAAACCAAGCTCCCGGAAGTGATACCTAATAGTCTTGTTCTCCTTCTCAGAGAACCTGACAGGCTACCAAGAGTTTATTGCCTGCACAGGAGAGCCTTGCAAGCTCCCCATGATGTAATCATATCCAAAATACAGTAAAAGATGTATACATACTTCTCGGAGAGCCCATCAAGCTAACAAGAGTATCCCACCTGCATGGCAGAGCCTAGCAACTTACCCGTGGCATATTTGATATGCTAAAAACAGTAACAATAGGTCTCATTCCCCTGACCCTCAAAGAGCCTAAAATTGTTGAGAAAGACGAGTTAGGAGAAGCTGCTAAAATCTCAGGGCTGAGTATAATAGAGACGTTATTTACTATTGCCCACTTGAGTAAATTGAGGAACAACGGGATTACAGTGATACAGTGATATAAGCAAATTTATGGACTTTTAAACAATCTAATGTTAGGTTTAATTTTCATCATAGATGAAAGATGTGCAAAGCAAATATAATAGCATACATTTTTTATCCTTTTCCAAATTTTCTATTATTGATTTACTCTTTAAAAATCTTAAGGAAATATTTTCTCTATCACATTGAATGTCACTTTTAGATATTTTGAATATAACTTTCTCTTTTAATGTTATTGTTTCCCTGATTTTTAAATTTATATCCCATCTTTTATATATAGATTATTTATATTCCACCTATCACTTGTATCACTTGTAGTCCCGTTGATCTTCGATTTGCTCAAGCAGGCACCAGTAACATCTCCATTTGTCCCCGTCGCAAGCTAGTTTATCCCAATGATACCTGCTCGATCCAGGAACAGAAAGAACCTCAAATCGTTCATTCAGAGATTTGAGGAAGAAATCTGACCATCTAGTTGGAGGGCGGCCACGAGGTCTTCTGATGTCCCATGGAATCCAGTCTGTAACAGCTCTAGTCCAGCGGTCATCTCTGAATCGCATTACATGACTGGCCCATCTGATTTTTGATGCCTTGGCAAACGAGACAGCATCCCTGATTTTTGACCTTCGATGGAGGTCAAAACTCTGGATTCCTTCTCTCACTTGAGTGAGACATGATATTCCCAGCATAGCTCTTTCGATTCCTCTTTGGGATACCCTAATAGCATTCTCATCCTGTTGCATAGGGCCCAGGTCTCTGAGGCATATATTAGTGCAGGAAGAACGGTGGAATCAAAAAGATGTGCTCAGAGTCGGAAATTCTTCATTCTCTTAACCACCTCTTTGATGCTCTTGAATGCATTCCACACTGCTCTCTTCCTCCTGCACAGTTCTGGCACCAAGTCATTCCTCATGTTGATTTCTTGACCCAGGTACACATAGGTACTGCATTCGGAGATGTTCATTCCATTGAGAGCAAATGGAGCTTCAGGGCCCAGTTAGTTTTTCATGAACATCATCTGGTTGCAATTCAGCTGCATCCAACCTTTCCACACTCTCAGTCGAAGTCGGCCAGCATTTGTGCTGCTTGCCTAATATTTGGCGTTATGAGAACGATGTCATCAGCGAAGTGGAGGTGGTGTAATTGCCAACCATCTATCTTCACTCCCATTCCTTCCCATTCCAGTCTTCGCATGATATTCTCAAGGGCGGCACTGAAGAGTTTCAGTGAAATGGTATCACCTTGTCGCACCCCTCTCTTTACATCAATGATCACTTCCTTGTAGAATGGTGAGATCCTGGTGGTGAATCCACAATACAGCTTGCGGAGGATTTTGATATACTGAGTTTGAACGCCCTGTTTGTCCAGGGCTTTGATGACCGCCTCAGTCTCAACAGAATCGAAAGCCTTCTTTAAGTCGATGAACGTTAGACAGAGCGGCATCTTGATCTCTCAAGAAACTTCAGTGAATTTGGTCACTGTGTGGATATGGTCTATCATGCTGAATCCTCTTCGGAACCTGGCTTGCTCACATGGTTGTTCTTTGTCTAGTGTTCTGCCTATTTTATTCAGGATGGCATGAGTGAACAACTTGTAGATGACAGACAACAGAGAGATTGGGCAATAGTTCCCGATGTTGTGGATGTCTCCCTTCTTGTACAACAGAACGGTCCTGCAGGTTTTCCACTGGGATGGAACCTTGCATTCAGACAGGTAGCGTGTGAAGAGTCAAGCCAGTGTATTGATGAGTACTGGCGGCAGATTCTTCAGGTGTTTGGGTCTGACCTTGTCCGGACCAGGTGCTGTTCACATCTTCTCCAGTGAAATGCCGTGTTGGATTTCAGAAAGGAGAACGTTGGGAACGACATATCCATCCTGCAGAATTTGGTATGTGAGCAGGTGGACATGGCTGTCAAAGAGATCCAAGTAGAAGTCATGAATAATTTTCTCCATTGCCTGGAGGATGTGATAGATCCATTGGGATGTCGGAGGGCAGTCATCTTGCTCTTGTAGTTGGCGAAGGACAGTTGAGCATTGCGAATACTTTTCCCGGCTTCTGTTGCACTGGCCAACACTGCTGCTCTTCTCTCTTTGAGGTCTTCCTTTATTGCATCTCTGCACAGCTTTGTGAGCTCGGACATTAGCTTGTGGTTGCCTGAGGCTTGCGACAAACCACGTTGATGAATGAGCTGGAGAGTTTCCGAAGACAGGCATCTGTTTGTGGCTTTCTCAATCTCGGCATTCTTCGCACCGACATGGAGGTGCTGAACCAGTCCCAGTTGATCAAATTCCTCGTCGATGTTGTCAAGGACGGCATCTTCCCACGTTGCTGCAATAGTGCCAAAGAGCTCCCAGTTGGTGGTCATTCTGGGAGTTATCTTCTTAGACTTAAATTTTACAGACTTTTCTCTCTGCTCTGTGAAGTAGAATATTCAGGAAGGAGACGGTGGTTCGATCTCCTTTGGAATTTTGGGACAACAGCGACATCCACTACCCAGATACCTCCACCCTATATGTTGTTCTCCGTACACTTGGGCCGAACCATTCATGAGTGAAGCCCCGCAAAGCCAGGTAAGCCGAACTTTGTGACCTTAGCTCTAGGTTCAATGAGACCTGGAAACAAGATCCTCTGTCTGCCTCCTCCAGTCCCTGGCATCTGAGGGAGGGGTCCAACCCAGACACCCCACCCTACCCAAGATAAATACCTCACTGGTCGACCCCCACTACATTCCATCTATCAGTAGAAAATATATTTTTTTAAATTGTCCTATTCCCAGGAGTAAAGTGAACATATTATTAATATTATACTCTTATTAATATACTCATGGGCTGGAGTGCAGCAGGTAGGGCATTTACTTTGCACATGGCTGACCCAGGTTAGATTACTCCATCCTTCTTGAAGAACCTAGCAAGCTACCCGTGGCATGTGCCAAAAACATAACAACAAGTCTCACAATGAGTCGTTACTGAGCAAATCGATGAGCAACGGGATGACAGTGACAGTGACAGATGCCAAATTTTTTATACCCTCAATTCTTCCTATTTCCATGTATTGTGCAGTCAGTGGTGTGAAGAAAAATTATATCTAAATTATTTGCTATAGCTTTAATTTTAAAAATCACTTTGACACTAAATTTCACCTAAATTTTATCTAATTTCACTTTTGTTTTTAGATGATTGTGAAAAATTAGATTGCAACAAAATCTCAGGTGAAGAACACTAGGGCACTCATTTGGAATATTATTCATAGAACTATATTTACTATCTATGTTATCTAGCAATTATTCCCACTTATTACTATATTTCCAAGTTAGTACAGGCAAAGAAATTTATAGAAAACTATTTGATGCCTTCAAAATTAAATTTATTCACAAATTAAAAATGAGACTGGGCCTTAGGGCTTCCTACTTAAAAGACTATGAGTTTAAACTCCATTTTTTTTCCTTTCTTTGGTTTTAAAATTAACTTTTATAAAATGACTTACTTCAACTGTCAAATCCAGAGAAGCACTGGAATAGGCTTTTATACTTTTCAGTACATCATGTAGCATATTTCCTTTAAAAAATTTAATTTTTCAAATTTGAAAATAGATTTAGAAGATTGAGGTAGTTATAAAATAAATGGAGTAGAGATCGGATGTACACATTTTTATAATTTCCTTTGCATCCCTATTAGAAAGCACTGCTTCTGTCCGTCTCTATTAAATTCAGCAGTCCTTATATCTAAATATATCTTGTTCATCTACATTTATTTTATTTTTTTGAGAAGTCAGTGCTTAGTGTACTCCCAGCTTGGTGACCAGGGGAAAATGTGGTCCTGGGATCAAATTCAGGCTTTCTGGAAACAAAGGATGTGCTAGAGTGAATGAACTATGTTTTCTTTTTAATCAAATACTTAGTTTGTTCTCTTCCTATCATTTATTCTGCCAAACATACAAGGAGTTTATTATTTTACAGGTTATATTATTATGGTTTCTATCTGGAGAACAGAATGAAAAACAACAGTTGTTGAACTTAAGAATAACAGGAGCAAAGTTTAGGAAGCCTTTTGTTTAAAAATTGTCCACTCTCTCAACTTTACTAAAGGAGAAAAATTTTTTTTTCAATTTTGAGAGTTCAAAGCATATTACTTTTTTGTCTGTCTTCCTCTCAGAGACTCATTATCTATGCTATAATTTGGTTCTTGGGCTGACAAAAGTTTTTATTTTTTTCATACATTAACTTGAGATGATTTTACTGACCTATTTCAACTACAAATTGAAGACTTGTTTATTCAGAATTTAAGTTTGAATTCTAAATTTCTAGACCCCTTTTAGCAGTCTAGGTTTAAAATAACTGTTTACTTGCAATAGAACATAGGTAACATCCATGACTTACAAAAATTATCAAAACTGAACAAATATTCTTTGTTTTATGGTATATTTTATCATCATCATCATCATCATCATCATCCCCTTCATCTTCGAATTTCTCGAGCGGTCTCAGTAACATCTCCATTCGTCCAAGCCCTGAGATTTTAGAAGCCTCCCTCTTCTCGTCCTTCCAACAGTGCTGTACTGGAAGTTCTTTCAGGGTGAGAGGAATGAGACCCAGCTTGTTACTTGTTTTGGCATATTAATACACCATGGGGACCTTGCCAGACTCTCCCATGTGGGCTGGAAACTCCCAGTAGTTTGCCAGGATCTCCCAGAGGGAAAAGTAGGCTATAAGATATCATGCAGCTGCAAAGAGGCCGGAGCTTGTTTTAAGTCTCTGGATGCTGGCTATTGACAGGATTACAGGGCGCCTGGGGCAGTTCCTGGGTGTGGCCACCTAGTTACTGGGAGATGGGAAATCTGGGTGGAGGAGGCCCAGTCCGGATCTGAGGAGGCTTGGAGGTCTCAGCCCCGAGCCCCACACACCTGGGTTCCTCTGCTGTTTCCTTCATGCTTGAGGCTCATGCGAACATGTGGAGAGGGCCTTGAGCATGGCTGTGGCTAGGCTCTGGAGGTCTTCGGCCGCTCTGCTCGGGGTGGGGAGGGAAGCTGGAGCCCATCCCCTCCGAGGAGGCCCTGGGGAAGATAGCCAGGAGAGCGGGCAGGAGACTCTCTGTTTTATATCATTTTTGTGTCATTTATATAAATGATGTATATTTATAAATGATATATATATGATTTATATAATTTTTTGCTGACCAGACCATGTTTTATCTCAATACTAGCTAGAATCTAAAAGTAATTCTTTTTGTCTTATATCTCCTTTTATTATCCATTTTCATAATCTTATTGTTTATATCTATATCTGTTATATCTATTTAACTTACATATCATGATTGACAATACTGATGATATTATTTTAGGAATAGAGTATCAATCTATCAGACCACCATTAAAAATACTAAAATTACTAATCATACATACTTCTCAGTATAAAAATTTTGATATAAGAAAACAGCTGTTAAACTATGAGCTAAATTTACCTTAATGCTAATATTCATGTCATTTGACATTGTTCATACACAGGTAATTAGAAGCAGTTTTTATCTCTAGTAGTACCAGTGTCCATAGAATGAAATGGTGCAAATAAATCAACTTAATGTGTGTCCTAATCATTTTCTTGGATACTTATAAATTATGCAAGAAATAATTGCATTCTAAGGATATGTAGAAATAATTTTACTTATTACTATTTTTAAACATGATATATGATGAAAAAATCAAGTGCAATCAAACATAAATGTCTTTTGCCCTAGACAAAGATAAATTTAATGTTATTTTAGTTAGACATATTAATATATATAAGTGCATATGTATATAAATGTACCTATATGCATAATTATTTTCTTATTTAAGAACAGTATGCTCTGAAATGAAGTACATACTTGGATAGCTATGTAGAATATTTGACTACTATTTAAAAATATATGTCAGAATCAAGTACTCATTCCTGGAAAAAGTTTACTGAAACCAATATTTTTTCTTTAATTTTTCTTTAACCAGACTGTTTGAAGTTTATTATAGTTAAATTTTCTAAAAGTAACACTAAGTTGGTCATAATGTTAAGGTGGTTATGTGACTAAAGCTTATTTTAGATGTTATCGAATAGTTTTTTAACAACCTAATTCACATCAAAAGTTAAACTATTTTATTTTTCTGTGAGCTTAAAGTCCTAAAAACTTGTCTGTTGAAAGTTTTTCTACCAAATTCAAAGCTGGTGCTAAGAGAATACTGCAATATTAATTATGATACATTGGTTAGGACTATCAAATTCTTTTATTCCCTCCATGTCAGGAAACAAATAAAAAGATAGGATGATTGCTCTACTACAAGTTCAGTGATTTAAAATTTTAAGTAGAGGCAGGAGAGTTATTGTACAGAGGATAAGATGTTTGCCTTAAAAAGAGCCATCCCACGTTTAGTCTCCCGAATCTCTTATGATAATTAGAGTGACACTAGTACTCGTTCCTGAGTGAAAAAACCGAATTAAGACCTAAGCATAAGTGAGACTGGCCCATAAACAAACAAAAATAAATTCATTGAATGATGTGAAAACTTTTATTGAAGATGAATGCATTATGAGGACAAAATGGAGTACATGTGCACGCATTTTTATAATAGACTAACTTAGAAAATAATTCTTGCCCAACACCTTTGGAGCTAAATAGAGGAAAAAGGTGCAGATATGACTCTTTAAGTTTTAGAAAATAGAAAAAAAAATGTGGAAAACTTCAGAATAAAATCTGTTTCAATGTAACACTTTTTTTAATTTTTTTAATTTCCCAAACTATAACAGCAAAACTTTATTTTTATTCTCCCTCCCCCATGCTTAGTTTTTTTTCAATTAAAAAAATTAATTTAGGGTGCCAGAGTGATACCACAGGGGGTATGGTGTTTGCTTTGTGTGCAATTAATCTTGGTTTTATCCCCAACATCTGATATGGTCCCCCAAGACCACCAGGAGTGATTCCTGAGCACAGAGCCAGGAGTAAACCCTGAGAATTACTGGGTGTGGCTCAAAAACTAAAATCAAAAAAATTAATTGAATCATGGTGAAATACACAGTTATAAATTCTTTCATGATTTAGTTTCAATGATTCAATGTTGCAACACTCATATACAATGTTGTAACACTCATTCCTTCATCAATGTCCATTTTCCATCACCATCACCAGTGTTCCCTATTTCCTTACCTCTTACCTTACCTCTAGTTCTGCCTGATTCTATAAGTCTTTCTCTCTCTCTCTCTCTCTCTCTCTCTCTCTCTCTCTCTCTCTCTCTCTCTCTCTCTCTCTCTCTCTCTCTCATCCGTTTTGAGCATTATAGTTTGCAGTACACATAGGTTATCATGTTCCTTCACTTACTTTTGGCAAGCAGGTCTAATGCAGAGTGATCATTTCCACTTATCTTTGTGATCTCTTCTGTATCCCACTGCCTTCTCCACAGAACTTGAGGCAGGCTTCGAACCATGGATCAATCCTTCTGGCCCTTATTTTTACTGCCCTTGTGTATCATTCTCGTATTATGTAGTATGATGAGTGTAATCTTTGTGCCTGTCCTTCTCCTTCTGACCCATTTCACTCAGTATGATACTCTCCATGTTAATTTATGTATAAGTGAATTTCATGACTTCAGTTTCACTAAAAGTTGCATAGTAGTCCATTGGGCAAATGTACTATAGTTTTTTAATTGTTGTCTGTTCTCAGGCACTCAGGATATTTCCAGATTCTAACTATTGTGAATAGTTCTTCAATGAACATAGAAGTGCAGATGACATTTCTGCTATGTGTTTGGGGGCCCACACTCTCTATTCAAAGAAGTAGTAATGTAGGGTCATATGGGAGCTCAATTTCTAGTTTTTTGAGGTTTGCCTAGATTGTTTTCCAAAAAGGGTGGACCTGTTGGCTTTCCCAACAATAATAAAGGAGTGTCCCTTTTGCCCCACAACCATGCAAGCACTGGTTGTTCTTGTTTTCCTTGCTGTGTGCCAGAAGTAAAGAAAATAAATATATTGAAATGGACAAGGCTTAAAGAAACTGCCAGTAACGAAATTGCCTCTTTAAAAGCAAACAATACCAAATCCCTAAAATGCTTATGCAATGCCAAAGAAAGAGGTTCTTTAGGTCAAGTGGTTTTGCTTGCTCTGAAAGAATCATACAAAACTTGGGAAGGTGGCAAGATGTGTATGATACTTTTAACTGGGAATTATTAGAATGAATGTACATTATTTGATGGTCATTATTAACTTGTTTAGGGCTCACAAGAAAAAAAAATCACTGATTTACTACATTATAGTCTGCTTATGTATGCTTTTTGAGATAGGTTGAAACATTGCATCTCTCAGAAACACAGTTTTGCCTTGTATTCAAACCTAATTAAATCCAGCTCAAGAATTCTAAATAGTTATTATTGGAATTAATGCAGTTCTGTTCTGGTCAGTCACCCTTCCCAAGTCCAGCTGCTTCAAGGAATGATCAATTTCATGTGGAAGCTACATAATTGAAAGAACAAAATTTCAGTTATTTTTGGCTCTTTGAAATGTACTGCAGCTAATTTGATCGATTGCAAGAAAATAAATAGTTAGCAGGACTCAAAAATTCAAATTATCCAAGTTGTTGCGGATTTTACTATGTCAGTATGAAGTATAAATGTTAGTTACTGTACAAAGCTAAATGAATGTTGTAATATTGTACTCATAATAAAACAAAACAGGCTAAAATAAAATCTATTATTTATTTTATTTTTCATGTGAGGCTAGTAAAATAAGTTCTAAATGCCTTTAGTAAACTAATATTTTGATGGCTTATTGAGAAAAAGAAACTCCTATTTACAGGGAATTTGTAACTAAGTTAATAGTTGTGCAAGTTTATATATGTGCAAATTGAACTATATCAGTATATAATTAAAGATACAGAAAATTTTCAAGATATAATCTAATATTATATGGTGAACACTGCACTTTTTGTTGTCCTCTTAATTCTTCTCATTAAATCTAAAGGTAGAAATTCTAAAAGGGATCTGGCTCAGAATCATGAAAGTGGTACATTCCTTACTAGAGAAAAAAACAACTAAAAATAATATTGTGCCTTTATATAGCAAATGATTGTTTATATCATCCACTTTAAAAAAAACATTTGAAAAAATACTATTTATTTAATGGTAACACAGACATCATAAGTGGTTAGGCCTAAAAAGAAAGGCTAAAAAGCCTTTCTAAAACATCAAAAGTAGCAAACACAGTGAATTCCAAGTGTTTTCCTTCTCTCTTTCTTAGGTACAAAATATGATTATAAGATATTAAATTTAACTCATCTATTAGATTAGGACTCTGATATTAGAAAATAATAGTTGAAGAAATCAAGCCAAACTTTTTCATGTCATGTTAATAACCTGGCAAGATAGCAGTTAAAGCTTTCTTCAAACACAAACTGCTTAATTTGATTGTTTTTGTACACTTTAGAAATATATTTACCCTTATTAACTCTTATCCCATGACATCACAAGATTGATCATCCTTTTCTTATCAAATACCTTAATTGCTTAAAATTTTGATCAAAAATAATTTTGAATAATAGCATCCACCAGACTGAAGTCATGGAATAATAGAACTCAGTTATATAATCACTCCTTCTTCTAATTCCTCCTTCTTCTAATTCTTAATTATCTAAATCTTAGGGTTTTTTTTTCTAAAATTTTTGGAAAAATTCTGTCTTTTATTGTCCAACCAATTGTGTTGATGTTTTACCTTGATTTCCTATCACCATTTCCTTTTCCTCTTTAGGGTGTGTGGGGTGCTTTGAGGGTCACACCCAGTGATACTCAGGGGGTACTCCTTGATCTGAACTCTGGCTTTGCTTGGGGGAAATTACTCGTGGCAGTGCTTGGGGGAGCCATATGTGGTGCAAGGGATAGAACTTGGGTCAGCCACATGCAAGGGAAATGCTTAACCCTCTTGTACTATTGTTCTGGCCCCACCATTGTTTCTTTAAGATCCAGTATCTTCCCTGTTTTAATGGTACACTAAATCTTATAATGTTTATTCACTCAAAATACAATCATATCAAGATCAAGACATAATACCATATCACTGTATCACTGTCATCCCATTGTTCATCGATTTGCTCGAGCGGACACCAGTAATGTCTCCATTGTGAGACTTGTTACTGTTTTGGGCATACTGAATATGCCATGGGTAGCTTGCCAGGCTCTGCCATGTGGGCGAGATACTCTCATTAGCTTGTCTGGCTCTCTGAGAGGAGTGGAGGAATCTAATCTGGTTCGGCCACCTGAAAGGCAAATGCTCTACCCGCTGTGCTATCACTCCAGAGATAGTACAGTGACTAAATTTCTTACCTTTCACACAACTGATGGAGGTCTGATCCCTAACACTGTGTTCTGGAGCTTACCAATCCCTGAGCATAGAGCTAGGTGTGAGCCCTGAACACCACTGGATGTGACCCGATCCACACCTCACCCACAAATAATACAGTGAAACTAACTACACAAACCCCCATTAATTCTTTGCTAATAAAAAGATTAGAAAACATAATTAATAGTAAAAATTAAAAGAAATCCTTAGTGGGCTCTTGTAGTAGTTTAAGGGGGTAAAACTGCATATACAAATACTTACTGGGACCATGAGCCCCCTTAGGATCCCCAGAAACTCTAGTAGATGATGTTTACTTAGGAATGACCTTCCAGCCTCTGTGACATCTGAGGTGGGGGTATGGGGTAAGATGTGCTCTATTTTTTATTTAAAAAATGAAATTTATTTTCTACCCCATAATGTAATATATTTCCAATCAAACAAAATAAATCTTTCTACTATATGCTTAGTATTTTTTTTTCTACTGGAATGAATTTACACAGCAAGGAATTCATAAATAAATCTTTTTTTTTTTCTTTTTGGGTCACACCTCACTATGCACAGGGGTTACTCTTGGCTATACACTCAGGAATTACTCCTAGTGGCTCTCAGGGAACCATATGGGATGCTGGGAATCTAAGCAGGGTTGGCCGTGTGCAAGGCAAATGCCCTACCTGCTATGCTATTGCTCCAGCCCTTCAGAAATAAATCTTAGCTGTTTGCTTCCTTTATTTCGGGGTCTCTCAAAGACAACATTGACACCTGTTCAGACAGGAGGAGAAAACAACAGAAAAGCATTTTCTATTAAACTAGGTTTTTTCTGTGCTTAAACTTTCAAAGCATTTTGAACATTCATAAGAATCTTTCTTGAGTGTGCTATGTGTAGTTTCTTAACATATTAAGTATGCCATCAGGTACAAAGCACTATAAATTATATAGCAGTAAGTATATTGATATAGTTAATGTAATTAGTATAGACAAAAAAATCGTGAATACAACATGAGCTTTTTTTTTACTGCGGCACTTTTAAATATACACTATTTTCAAATTTTTGTATGTTATTTATGTTTTTTCTCTTTTCTTTCTTTTTTTTGGGGGGGATTCAAGCAAAAACTTAGCAGTGCTTAGAATTGACTCCTGGTCCTGGCTCTGTGCTCAGGGATCCATCATTGCAGGCTCGGTGAACCAGATAAGGTGTCAGGGACTCAACTCAGGTTGCCTGTGGTAGGAAATCATAATTTTGTTTTTAAAACTGGAAAGGTCACAAATAGTTTTAGCGTCATTTGAAAGTTATAAAACATCCTCTTCACAAAGAAACATCCTAGGGGAATAGCAAATTCCCTAAGGCAATACGAACAAGGAATATGAGAGCTGGTCTTCAGTTAGGAAGTTCTCAGGGAACCATATGGGATGCTGGGAATATAAGCAGGGTTGGCCGTGTGCAAGGCAAACGCCCTACCTGCTATGCTATTGCTCCAGCCCTTCAGAAATAAATCTTAGCTTTTTGCTTCCTTTATTTCAGAGGGAGTTTGGGGGAGACAGATAGGACAAGGAAAGGAACAGTAAGGCAATGGTGGAGGGAAGGGGCCACTCTGGAGGAAGAGGGGTGCTGATAAATGGTAAATAGATATGCATGTGACTTTGTCATTGACAGGATTATAAACCAGAGTGCCTAAAAGGAGAAAAAACATATATTTTTTTAAAGGTACTGACACAGAGGTGGGAAGAGGGTGGGAGGGAAACTTGTTCCATCAGCAGAAGAAAGTGGACATTGGTGAAGAGATTAATCTTGGAACATGATGTACCTGAAACACAATCACAAATGATGCTGGAATTCACACTGAATCAATAAAAAATAAAAGTTAAAAAAATAAAATCGCCTTTTCAGAAAGTAAGCACATAAGCAATTTATTTCCTATGTAATTTTTTTAATGGTCAACATTTGCTGAAATTAGTTAATGTAGATCTAGACCAAGAAATTTATTGAGAGTACTGAGTGCTTATTTTATTTATTTATTTATTTATTTATGTATTTATTTATTATTGAATCACTATGAGGACAGTTACAATGCTTTCAGGTTTAAGTCTCAGTCATACAATGAACAAATACCCATCCCTTCTCCAGTGCACATGTTCCACCACCAAGAACCCCCAGTATAACCCCATCCTACCCCACCAGGCCTGTGTGGCATATGATTTTCACTGTGTTCTCTCTCTCTCTCCTTTGATTACATTCAATGTTTCGGCAGAAAACCCACTATTATCATTTGGAATTTTCCCCCAACAATCAGACCTGCCAAAAGGCATCGTTTGATAACTTGTTTTCTATTGCTGATAATGAAGACGTGCCACAGCTGCTGGTTTCTAAGATTGATTTGCATGCCTCTAGGATCATGTCCATTCAGGAGCAGAGGAGCCTTTTGTGGGTGGCCGCTTGGGGTCTCGTCTGGGCAAGGAGCAGCGATAGTTCCGCCCCACCATCCCGAGATTCCCCACGAGCCCCATCACTGCAAACTCGTACCTCTGTCTGATAGGCTCTGAAAGATGGCGGTCGCCATGCTGCCAGAGATAGGAAAGGCTGAGGGACAAAAACCCTTCCCCTCCCAGGGCAGCACGGGGCTGTAGCTTAGTTCACAGTCTAGAGGCATTCCTGCCAGCAGCCGCTGGTTTCCGACATTGGTTTGTGTGCCTCTAAGATCAAGGCTGTTCAGGAGCAGAGGAGCCGTTTGTGGGCGGCTGCTTGGGGTCTTGAGTGCTTATTTTTAAATGCTATTCCATGTTGAGAAATTATTAAAGTATTCGAACTTACCAAATAATAACTACTGAAAATCTTCGTTGACTACTATGATTCACTCTTTCAGAACAGTATTCACCGAATAATCATGTAGTTTCTGAAATTCTATAAAATTAAATCTAACGAACAAAACAGATTAGTGGCTATGTGTGACTGATGCAACAACAAACTTTAGAAATACATTGGTATATTGTTGTCTAACTTACATGATAAGCATTTATTATTATCTAAGAATATGGTGCAGGAGTAGTGACTGAGAATTTCTGTTTTTCCATAGTTCTCAAATTTTGCAGTATTTTTATCTTTGAAATTTTGTATTTCTCAAATATGAAACTATTGAGTAACAAAGGTGCTCAGACTCTAAGTTTGAGAGTGCATTAATGGAAAGTTGAAGAGAAAGTTCTCCTACCAGAGGAAGAACTTTGTATAGAACTAAAAGTGGCTGAGTTTTTTGTTTTGCTTTGTTTTGTTTTGATGTTGGCATGTGGGGGAGGGTTATAGGAAAACAAGGTCTGAAACAAATGTCAAAAAAAAAAAAAACCAAATTCATTTGTTTCCCAGAGATGACTCCTTAATTTCGGGCCTGTTTGTGTCCCTACCATGATATTAACATCTTGCACTCCTCTCCTGATACCACCCACCCTCCCAGGTTGGTAAGAACTGTATGCTTAATCAAAACCTTTTGGGTTAGGTATTTCACCACATATCTAGGAATTGCCCTTCTGTCATAGAGTCTTGTGCACCCAAGATCTGGGGTAAAATTTATGGTGTGGGGGAGTTGTAACCTCCTCAATCTAAGAAAGAACCCAGCACTTGCAGGCATAAAACTTCTGTATGATGGGAAGCGCTACAGTGCTGCTTGCCGCAGCTGGCAAGGTGAAAATGAGGCATCCTCTTTCAAATATTTCTAATATGTACTTTATGATTATCAAGCAGGCTTGAGAATTTGAGAGGAAAAGTTAAATTTTTATAAGGGATTTAATGAGATTACTTTTCACCTCTACTTTAAGGTGATTTGGTGAGTCTGCTTTAGGAAACTTGATTTTTGCTGTATAAACTTATTCTCTTTCGTGAATGACAGCATTTGCAATTTAAGTCCATCTGGAGTACCTCAAGCATTCAATTCATTTATTAACTTATTGCCAAGCTTGGCATATGAATCCTCAAACTATCGGTGAGGCAGAAAACTTAAATAAAATTAGATACACAGACTTTTCTAGAAGAGGATGTGTATTAAATATATTGAAGAGAACTTCTTGCTTTTCATCTTAGGAATATCCCTTTATCTCTTTGGTGCAAGATTAGTATTAATTAACTATGTCTAACGTTTGCAGCAAATTTTGATCACTATACAAAAAAAGAAATAAAATAACTTCAGTGGCCAGAAGAGGGAGATCTTGTAAAAATATTTGTAAAGCAACTTTAAAAGAATTCTGAAAGTTTCATAGTCAACACTTTTAATAGTTATTTTATTTTACTTTTACAAAATAATTTTGGAGAAAATGGGCCATAGATCCTAAATTTGTACATGAAGTATAAATTATAGCTGGTAATTTGTGTTAATCATTAAAAAATTAAAATATTTTAAGCAAGCAGATATTTTTAAATGCCATTTGTCTCATGGGGACATGTAAATTTACTTCATTTAAATTTTTAGCAACTATTTCTAATTAGATAATTTCTAAAATCCTACGTCTGACAATGATGTATAAAGAAAACAATTTTTAAATTATGAATCAATAAGAATTAGTTCCATTTATGCTCAAGTAAATAATGTATAGAATGACCTATTTGAGCATCTGTTTAGGCTATTACACACTTTTTTTTGTTTTCTGTCTTTGTCTCAATATATACCACATTTTTGGTCTATTTCTATTAGTCTCTTGTCTCTGTTTTTCTCTTGCTTGTAAATTCATACATATGTATATGTGTGTATTTAAAGTTACATCGTTTGTCTTTGTCTCTGTTGATAGTTTTAAAATATATGAAAACAATCACAGATGGGGAATTGATTGTACCACCTGGAGAGCTTCACTTGATTAATTTGTGACATGATATGAAGAGAAGTTTGTTATAATTATTATTAATCTTTCTCACAATCAATTCATAAAAGCTCTAAATTGCAGTGCTTATTTGTGTAATGCCAATAACACCTGTAAATATCCATAGGTACCAGAAAACATGTGTTCTTTTTCATTTAAGATCACAATGAAAATAATACTATATTATCACCATAAGTATTTTAATTTTTTGTCCCGAGTGTGAGTCTATTAAATTAGCTAAATGATAAGTTTTTTTTCCATATTTCTATTTCTGGCTTCATTATTATAATCATAATAAACTATCTGCCCTAATATAGTATTTTACTACACTTTATATAATAAAATGCATTATATAAAAACTGGCACTTAAAACACCTTTATGCTATAGTCCCTTAATCTCAAATCAACACAAACAATTCAAGAAGGTTTTGATTATGTGTTGCGATGACCAAATTCCTTTTTCACTCATCTTTCAACTCAGAAAGTTGAACATTCTCATTTTCTTGTGATACTGGAATTTAGGGGTGAGGGGAGGATTGTATCACACCTGGCAGTACTTGGAGCTTTCTCCTGCCTCTCTCATGCTGATGCTCTAAGGACAGTATGTAGAGCCAGCTACCAAGCCAGGGTGTTGCATTTTCAAGGCAAGTGACTCACTCTCTGGATTAGCTCTATGAATTCTGGGCATTCTTTTAATTCCATGTGCTGGAACTCATTTTAAACTCTGTAAATAAAATGTAAAAGTCTATGTAGTCTTGGAATCTGTGTGGCCCTCCCCACATCTAGCCAACATAAACCACCTCCACGGAACAACGCATTGAAATCTTGTCATGAAACTCTTGGGTAAGTCTTTAATCTATACAGCTTAATTTAGTCTTCACTAAATCATACCAAAATACATACCTACATATCAATAAATCATTTAGCCTATTATCTTTTATATGTATATTAAAGAAAAAGGTGTATATATATGCATGTGTACATATGTGTGCATATGTGTGTGTATACATACACACAATATTCTTCCCCTTTGTTCTCACACCTGGTGGTGCTTAGAAATGACTTCTAACTCTCTGCTCAGGAATGACTCTTGGGTATACTCAGGGATGATCTGGTTCCAGCAATTTAACCTGCACTCCTACATGTATACCATGCATTCAGCCCTTCGAGCTATCTCTCTGGCTTTGTTTTGCATAACTGTTATAGCAGCATATGCTACTGGACAGTACCTTCCTTATTATCAATGTCATATATTGATCTTCCAATTAAGGTAATAATATGTATTTATAAACAAAAATACAGTAGAAGAAATTGTAGAAAAATATACATTTGATATTGAATATAAGAAAACAAACTTATGAGCTGGAGCAATAGCAGAGTGGGTAGGATGTTTGCCTTGCACACGGCTGACCCAACTTAGATTCCCAGAATCCCATGTGGTCTCCTGAGCACCGCCAGGGGTGATTCCTGAGTGCAGAGCCAGGAGTAACCCCTGTGCATCGCCAGGTATGACCCAAAAAGAAAAAAAAAATCTGTGTATTTCCTTGAAGGAAACTTGAAGATAAATTTGTAAAAAATACAAACATGCGCACGCGGAAGGGGTGATGTGATGTGTGTTCGAGGGCTCTTGGGGCGGCTCTCTCTCTCATGCACAGCTCGAGTTCGGTGCTCTCAAGCCTCTGTGTATGAACTGGATCAGGATGACTCCTCCTTGTGCTCTGCTTCTGTGTGTGCCGCTGTGCCCTCTTCTGCGTCTCTCTATCAATGTCTCTGTAGTCTCTCCTCTGGTCTCTTCCAACCTCTCCCTGTCTGTCATCTCTCCTCTGGTCTCTTCCTCTCTTGTCTCTCTCTCTCTCTCTCTCTCTCTCTCTCTCTCTCTCTCTCTCTCTTTTTCTCTCTCTCCCTCCCTAGAGACCTTGTGCTTCTCTCTCTGGAGACCCTCTTGCTCTTACTACTGACTCTGAACCTTACTTCTGACTCTGTGACTCTGACCTGCTCTGACTTCTGACTCTGACTCTTCTGACTTGCTTTGTGATCTTTCTTTCCTCTACTTCTTGTTCTGATGACTCCCTGACTCTCTTTCACTTTGTGCTCTTCTTTTCTGTCTTCTCTCTCTACTTCCCTTATAGTCTTATTTGATATAGCAACCACATAGGGTGGTGACACAAAAATGGGTTGAACATTAACAAATCAACAAAGAGGGGTAAAATCACTCCTCCAAGAGATTAACAAAAATCTCATCTAAGGAGATTACTCCAGATTACTAGGAGATCTGCTTCAGGGCGGGATCCCATCCAGGATGTGTCACTTTCTTCTTTCTTCAACTAGTAATCCACTTAAATAGTTGTAGTAAATTTACATCTAATATTTCTAGCAATGTCATTCTGTAATGAGCACTGCAAGAGATATATCAAACTTAAAGTTTGGTTCTTCCTGAGGACATTCACTATATATCCTAGACCACAGTCCTCAGGCCAAGTTAGTCTTGCTAACCCCAGCAGGGTCCTAGTCTCTTTGTTACTTTTGTATCATGACAGTATTTGCTATGATCATATCCTCAATTTATAGTTGAGTATTGTGGTGTTTTTTTTAAAATTTTATTGAATCACCGTGAGATAGTTATAAGCTTTCATGTTTGGGTTACAATCTCACAATGATCAAACATCCATCCCTCTACCAGTGCACATTCCCCACCACCAATATCCCGGGTATACCCCTCCTTTCTCACCTTCCCTCTGCCTCTAAGGAAGACTATATTCCCCATACTCTCTATCTACTTTTGGGCATTATAACTGGCAACACAGACACTGAGAGGTCAAGAGCACAGTAGTATTGTGGAGGCACTTTGGCCTGGCCCATTTTGATGCTAGGGTAGCTCACAGCTTGCCCTGTGTCCATTCAGTCCCTCGTCCCGACCCTGCTTTTCGGGTGCTAGGAACTAAGGGCAACTGAGTCGAGAAAGCAGATGCCCAGGAATAAATATTATTGGAGTCAATCAACTCCCAAAATATGCAAATTACAAAATATAATGTTAACTCTCTTCTTGTGTCCATACAGAAAGGACATTGCATTAAGTTAAACTAAGTTCCCTGCTGCAAGGCTGAAAGAACAAACCCAATGTTGTCCTACAATAAATAAAGGTACATGTAGTGGAATTCCACTGAAGTGTTATCACATGTAAATTTGCCACACATTGGGTAGGTATATATGGACATATGTATAAAAATATAAAAACCTACTTGTCACAAATTAGCCACTTAATCAGAATCTTGATAATTTTCTGAGAATTAGAGAATTTTATTTCCATTGTAGCACTTTTTTCCCCTATTTGCTTAGTCTACATGTTTTAGGAGCATGTTTGTGTAGTGTCCTATTACAAAATAAAATAAGGGCTTTGTATATGATTTTAAGATTTTTTTTTCTCTAAAATTTATACCTTTTTGAAAAATAAGGATGAAAAAAATACAATAGAAGAAGAAAAAGGAGTGGAATTTTTTACATTCCATTGTGGAAGAAATATACTTCCTTGAAACTTTTCAAATTAACTCACTTTTTTCCCTATAAGCCTTTACAGATATGTTCAGAAAAAGTACTGTTATTTAGTTACTAATGTCATTACCTATATTTGACACTTCTGTAATAAAATAAACTGCTATATGGTTCTGCAGATCATAGTAGTTGTAAACTCCATGCTATGTAAAAAAAAATGCTATCATGAATATTCTACAGGCTTTATTAGAAGCCCTGAGGCCCACTGATTTTTAAAAAATATTTAAATAATTTTTAGATGCCATATCTTCGAATAATAATAATTATAATTATAGACTCAGAACATGTTTCCTAGTTAGTAAACATATTTTTCAGTTCTAGAGTTTGGTAATTCTCCACTTTTGTGTGTGTGTGCTTCAACGTTTGTATGTGTAATTTAATTTTATTATTTGTTAAACTAAATTTTGCTTTCTGACTGTTTCTTGCCTGATCTCTTTTGCCTGATTTTTTAAGCATAATATTATACTTTTGTCCTTCAGTAGCTATAAATTGATGAGTAAACATTATCTTTTAGCATTACTTTTTTATTGTTAATTAAAAAGTTTTCCTGTAATTAGACAGGGAGGATGGGCAATCTAATTAACTACACAAGCCAAGTATAAACTATCATAGAACACAACTTTTCCATTTCTTAACATCATCTATGATTTTGCGTTTTTGGAGGAAGAGAGAGGTGTGGGTTGTACTCAAGGGACCGCATATAGAAGTGGGGATGGTTCCAGAGCTGACCAGGAACAAGGCAAGCACATGACTCCCATGCTATCTCTCTAGTGGCCCTTAATATCAATGTTTTTCTAGTATAACATATAGATCCTCAATGGAAAATTAGGTGGCATAACCACTGTTCCATAAAGAGAAACTTTACTGCACAGAAGGGCAAATACTAGAATATTTCACTTGTCTGAGGTATCCAGAGAAACACAACAAAGGGATAGATAATATTAAAAAAAAAAATGACAAACTCTTGACCTTGGATTCCAAAACTCTAATTACCCAGTAGCAGAGGAGCAGAGCAATAAAACCGTGGACTGCTGGGGCTATCAGGACAGTTGTGGTGGGGTTTGGCATATTGTTAGTGGGGATAGTCAGGTACAATGACTTGGTATATAACTGTTAACACTGTTGTGACAATGTCACCGAACATAGAGTAAAAAATAAATCACTTGATGGAACAAAAATAACAAAATGCTTCATTGGCAGTGGTGTGTGTGTGTGTGTGTGTGTGTGTGTGTGTGTGTGTGAATAGAGATTCCGAGTATCACTAAATCTCCCTGCTAGCCTTCTCATTTTTAGCCATTTATCCATATATTTCTATTGTGTAATTAAAAGGGGACACATTTAAATAAGGTTCTCATTTTTATTTATCAAATGACAAAGTTGTTAATAAAGTACATAAGAATAATTGTGGAAAATTGTACATTTATACACTGATTCAAATCACTGGACAATATTTAAAATAAATAATATTTGAGTTTCTAAAGTAGATTATAGCTAGATATGAATGTGAACATGAATTCATTCTAACAGCATTAAAAATAATCAGAGACAACAAGAAAAAATGGAAGTCAATAAATTATTTAACATAGTTAATGTTCTGTTTTTATGAAGTTAAATAAAGCAGCAGTGAATATGACAGAAAATGAAATTTATAACTTATTCCATTACTACTTTTTGCATTTATTTCTGGTTTTGCTTTTTTATGTATATACAGATTGTTATTTTAGTGGTTTATTTTCTTGATCTTGATGTTTGTCAAATTTGCCTTTTTTCTCTTTCACTGATATAGGTAGCGCAAAGAATCTATAATGATATTAACTCACTCAATTAAAATTTATTTAGAGTTATAAATAACAGTGATAACTATAATACAATCAACCATTTGGCATAATGTTTGTTGAATTATACAATCTGCCTTTCTGTACTTATAAGGGTTTATTGTTAATGATGCCATTTAATTTTCTACATTCATTATTTTTATGTGCATACCAAATTTGACAGATGGTACTCGTGTAATTATTAAAATTATCTATATATTCTTGCTTTTGACTTGATTTTATGAGACTGTCAAATATTTGACTAATTCTATATAAGTTGAAATCATTTAATTAGAATACCTATTTAATGCTTGTATAAATAATATATTTGAACCAATGGCACTTGGAAATAAATATAATTTATTTTATTTAATTTGGGGTTTTATTTTAGGAAGTCACCATTGGCCACCCCCAATGGTTATCAGAAATTACTCTTGGCTCTATACTTAGGGGTTACCACTAGAGTGAATTCGGGAACCATATGGGGAACTGGAAATTGATCCCAGATTGACTGTGCAAGGCAAATACTTAATTCTCTGTACTATGTCCCTGGCCCTGGAAATGAATCGAATTAAAATCAGCAATGACAACAATAAATGTATATGGCTCATGTGAAAGTTTAATGAGATGTTAAACTAGAAAGTTTTACTAATGGGTAAAAGACCAAATATTAACACCTATGCCTAAATATATAGCTATAATTATCTATGATTAAATGTCTATCAATCTGAATACGTTTAATATAACACCATATATGTGCAAATAAATCAGTTTTAACTCCCCTTCTGCCAAATTAAAGATTAAAGAAGATAGTATTAGCCTTTCAGTGGTTATAATGTGTCATGTATTATATCAATAGGGTCAAAACTTTACTGCAGATACACGAAACAGTGGTCCAAAAATTCCTTTTACCTATGCTATCATAGCATACACTGACTTAGCAACATAAAAAATATCAGAAAAAGCTATACCACAGCAGGTAGGTTATTTGCCTTGCAAGCGGCCCACCTGGGTTTGATTCCTCTGTCCCTCACGGAGAGCCCGGCAAGCTACCGAGAGTATCCCACCTGCATGGCAGAGTCTGGCAAGCTCCCCATGGTGTATTTGATAAGCTAAACCCAGTAACAAGTCTCACAATGGAGACATTACTGCTTGAGCAAGTAATTGCCTGCTTGAGCAAATCGATGAATAACGGTATGAGAGTACTTTACATTAACTGGTTTATTTTCCAAGCACCCTCCTGTACACTTTACCAGCAAAATGGAGAAGCACTATTTGGAGACTAGCATGTACTGATCATGCCTGCACAGCAATTAAAATCACACAAGGACACATTTCCCAGAATACATTCCATCTTTAAAATTGAAACTGCTTTCTGGGAGTTCTGAAAGGCTGCATTCTAATTTATTACTTCAAGTTTTGTTTAAATTTTGCATAATATCATCTAGAAAGTGCCAGTGGTACTATGGCATTCCTATATGGCACAAGAGCCACCTGCTTCCCCCTTTAGTAATTCTTTTTTTTTTCTTTTAATTTTTATTTTATCACCATGTGGAGAGTTACAAAGTTTTCAGGTTTATGTCTCAGTTATACAATATTCAAACACCATCCCTTCACCAGTGTCCATATTCCACCACCAAAATCCCCAGTATACCCCCGCTCCCAGACCCCCTCCAACTGTATAACTGATGAATTTCACTTCATTTTCTCTTTACTTTGGTTACCTTCCATATTGCAACACAAAACTCACTATTGTTGTTGGAGTTTCCCCCCAAGAAAGACATCCCTGCTAAGGAAGCACTTGATAATTGGTTTTCCATTAAAAGATTGTATGTTTTCAGTTTTTAGAAAAGGTCGCGCGGTTCCGATGTGTTCCAGTCCCACAACCCCGAGCTGTGTTAGTTGCTGCTCAGTGTCGCCAGGGCTCCATCTGGATAAGGCATCCCTTTAGTAATTCTTAATTTTGATTCACTATTTAGAATTTTAGATGTTGGATAAAGGTATGACAAAATACTTTATTTTTATGCTGGTAGTCTCAAATGTACAGTCTGATGAAGTCCAAACTTAACAAACTCAAGATTTTTGGAGGATTATATATATTCTGCTTCATACTCATGTAATGAAAATATTTTTTATTTTATTTAATTTAATTTTGCTGTCAGCCTGATTCTTGCTTCTTATATGGGATATCTCTGCAGTCTTGGGAGGGGGTAGAGAAGAAAGAAAGCAGCTAAACTTTCTTGGGTTTGATTTCTTTCCTATATTTTAGACTTATGGTAAAATATTATCTTTTTGTAAGCAAATCTCATCTTCTCTCTGCTAAATCATTGTGCTAGCTTTTGCTTTTCTTTCATTTACATCATAATTCCAACTAAAAGTGTTAAAAGCTGTTTTTTTAGACCCATTTCATTTTTCACTGTATCTCTGTAATCTTAAATCCAACTGACAATTGTTAGAAGAGCAGTATTTTTAAATTATGTCTTAGCCCTTGGGTGTAAAATAATTACAGTGAGATTTTTCTCCAACTCAGTTTAGTGGCATGATAACTCATAGTATCAAATCTCTGTTCTGTATTATCTGTTCACTGAACATATCTATCCCACTGTGATGTTGATTTATCCACAGTATGTGGGTTCCTGAAGTCCACAGTTGCAATCTGAGTGAATATTAGAGCAAGTTTGAAAACATGGGCAGGAGGGTGACTTTAAAAGCTTCTGGGGATGACAAAGGATTTAAGAACTTGCTCCTGCAACAGTTCTTTCCCTGGCCTTGAATATTGATCATTGATATAAAGCAAAAAAAAAAATGGAACAAACAAAACCCAATGTTATTGCTAATCAATGTCTTATACTTTATATAGCTAAAGTCAAGTACCTTTAATTGTTTTGTTTTTAATTTTAAAGTCTCATGTTGCATATCTGCGTGAAATCTAAAGCAAAAAAAAGAAAAGTCATGATCAACAACAAAGCACTTTTGTGAGCCTATGACAGAGATTATGCCTATCTGAGATGTCTGGGATGAGCTTAAACGGAATATAAACGTTTTCTGCCAACTATGCAAAAATTCAGAAACTAATTGTTTGTAGTATCATGTCTCTATTATTTCAATCTCTAGGTACTTTTTATAATACTTTATCCCAGCATGTTACTTATTAAAATCCATTGATATTGTCCCAAATCTCAAATCACATGAATTTGGTGCACATATAATATCCTGATCTATACTTTCATTTTTCTCTTTCAAACAGAAAGCAATATACACCTTCTCAAGATGTGAAGATGTGGTGAAGATTTAAACCTGTTTTACTCTGCGCACCTGCCCCTTTTACACTTATGTGATTATTCTAGATTATCTGAGTTGGCCATTGGCTGGTGTAAGATTTTTCATTTTCACTCGTTATTGACTCCACAAATTAGAGGAAATTATAGATTGCTGCATTACTTAGGGGCCCATGCTTATGCCTTTCCCCTGCAGTAAAGCATGCAACAGTGAAAGCATTGATTGACTTTACAACCAGAAAGAAGTTGTCTAAAACACACAAGTCTTTAAGTCCTTGACCATTGCATGCTTTCCTTCACATTTATCATCTTGGGAATGTGGCTTCATGTAGGTCTCTAGGATATTTCGAGGGGAAGTGGCAAGATGTGGGGTTGAGGAAGTACATGTAGGTAAAAAGAAAACACATAGACTAGGCACTATAGACTAGGGTGGCAACTGGCATGATCTGGCATCATGTGGGATGGCACAGGAAAAGAACAGGTCAGAAGATAGACCAAAACAGAAAAATGGTTGCAAACACTTCTTCTCTTAAAACTTGACATCATGCTAAGTGAAATTAATCAGAAAGAGAGGGACAGATATAGAATGACCCCATTCATCTGCGATATATAATTATAGCTGGAAATAATCACGCTGGACAAGAATTGATTTGTTAAAAGTAGAAAAGTAGGTAAGGGATATAAGAAACAGAGAAAGAGAGAGAAGAGAGAGGAGAGAGAGAGAGAAGAGAGAGGAGAGAGAGAGAGAGAGAGAGAGAGAGAGAGAAGAAAAGTACCACCTGTCATGGAGGCAGGCAGTGGAGGGGTGGGGGTGGGGGAGGTGATGGGAGATAAACTAGGGACATGGGTGCTGGGAAACATACACTGGTGGAAGGATGGTTGTTGGAACACTGTGTGACTGAAATCTAATCATGAACAGCTTTGTAAAGATCTATCTCAGTGATTAAATTATAAAATCTTTTAAAAAAAAACTTTGACATTAGAGAAGGCAAGTATTAATGATGTGGGGGGGATTTTAACATGGGGAAATTATTAGGGCATAGGTGAAAACATGTAAAAATAGAGTAATTATTTTGGATCAATACATTTGGTAAAAAGTATATGAGAGCTTTAAATAATATTATCTTGTTACAGCACCTTAATTCTGCTCACTATTCCAGAATCTGCATATAAACCCAATTCTCCTATATGTGAGACAGTAAAAACAGCAGAAAGTAGAGAAAATTACTAATGTTCTTTCTGATGATGGTAGGAAACAGTAAAATGATCTCCTGTAGAATGAACAGTAATCTGTTCCAGATGAACAATGGATCAGAAGATGATATGGGGTTGTAAATACCTATAACTTTGAAATTTCGAGTGTGGAATGTCACACACTTTCCTCTGATCAATTTTAAATATTATTTTAAAAGGTTCCCATGTGGAAGAAAAATAAATTTGTGCATGTGGCAATACTAAGACCAGTTCTTTATCAAAATGTCCAGATTTCAGATATGTATGTGAATGTCTTTTGTAAAAAATGCCTTAAAATTTCACCTTGACAGCAACTTAAAATTAACTTAAAATAGTTGTTTTCTCATCATAGGCAAATACATTGTTTATTCTATTGCTTAGTATTTAGAGAAGCTTGAAAAAAATATCGCAAGCATGTTGGTAAATGGTTGCTGTGTCACTATCAAGAAAAAATAAATTATAATGTTTTCAATTTCATTGTCCTAATACTCCCACCGTGACCAATTTTAAGCTATCAAAAGAATATGCATGCCTGAAGAATTGGTAAGATGTATACAAAATCGACGCTCCTGAGTAGGTACAAACGATGTCAAGGAATCACAGCATATATTCAAGAATTTGAGAAAGGGATACTCAGTAGTATAACCTCTGTGCTCAGAATGATAATTTTCCAATATATGTCTCTTAGTCACTGACACACAATTAAGCAGTTTAACTGGAATTTGATGTACCTAAATTCATCTGTAGCCTATATCACTAGCTTTCTGAAGAGAAGCTTATATAAGAATTAAATCTATAAAAGTTACTGACTGTGTATGCTCTAACCACTCTGGGTGGTGAAGTTTAATAAATAAGCAATAGTTACCCATACACAAAAGATCCTCCTTTAATCCCTCAAACATTACTGTATCACTGTCACTGTCATCACTGTCATCCCGTTGTTCATCGATTTGCTCGAGCAAATTCTCTATTTATCCTAGCCCTGAGATTTTAGCAGTCTCTCTTTACTCATCCTTCCCAATGGTGCCACATTGGAGGCTCTCTCAGGGTCAGGGTGATGTCAGTGGGCCCCACAGGTGACTTATGTGAATTGGGGAGGAGAAAGACGGTCACTTTCTCCCCAACCGCCTCTACCACCCGGGATCCAGAGTTACCGGGTACTTGTCTTGCTCATGGAAAAGAATTTCAGGAGTAGACAAGTAGTGAAGTAAATAGATTTTGTTCAGAGGTTTCTGAGGGAGGGAGGGAGGAAGGGATAAGTGGGAGAGAGAATAGTAAGAATGAGTTGCTCAAGAGAGAACGCGGGCTTCTCCAAGGGTGGAGGAAGCCACTACACATAACCGAGCTTTACACACAAAAGTATGAAAGCATGAAAGTACACATCTCAAGAGGGGAGATTCGGGCAACACATGTGCTCGGCCATGTGGGCACGAGCAGCACTTGGGCTTAGGCAGCATATGCACACCCTTCCTTTGTTCAAGGTGTCTTTTATAGGGTTTCTTCAACCTGCCCCCATGTAGGGCTTCTTTCCAGGTAAAAGTTCCTTGCTAAGGTTATCAGGGAGTTTGGGAGTGGTGATGGCCTTCTATGGAGAAACTCCTGGGGAGGGGTCCATTATCCTCAGGGTCCACTGATGGTTTCCTCTGGGTCTTTTGTTTTCTTGAATCTGCAAGTCTTAAGAGTCTCCTTCCCAGAGACTCTGTTAAATCTCAATTTTCATTGCCAAGGGCCTTTCCCTATCTACCTGCCTACATCAAGGGGAATGAGACCCATCATTGTTGCTGGTTTTGGCATATCAAATATGCCTCAGGGAGCTTGTCAGGCTCTGCCATGCAGGCAGGATACTCTCAGTAGCTTGCCAGATTCTCCAAGAGGGAGAACTAGATACATTCTATGCTATTATAATATGGAGGATCTCTATGCTTTCTTCAGGAATAAGTATATATAGTACTTATTTTCTATGACAAAATATCATAAGAGTTGCCATTAATCTTACAAAACCAATAATCTGCAAAAAATTGCTTTTAAATTCTCCTATCTTTAGTTAACAATTTAAGATATTCCATCTTTCTAATATGTATTTATTAAAACCTATGAAGAAGTGAGTCCCTAAAATTGCTTATCTATCTTTTTTCTAATGGATTTGTCTACTCTGAAGATTTTATATAAGCCAAATAACAATATTTGGCTTTAGAGACTAATTTATTTTTACTTAGAATGCTATTTTCAAGGATCCATATATGTTGCAACATGTTTCAGAATGCAATTTCTTTGTGTCTGAATTATATTGAATCTCAAATTTATCATATATTACTCATGGGTCAATCAGTTGAAATATATTAGGATAAGTTCCACCATGTGATCAGAACATATAATGCTCCTGTGAGAAGCTATTGCATATGGGTTTTTTCGTTTGTTTTGTTTTTAGAGCTACATCTGGCAGTGTTCAGGGATTACTCACGCTTGACATTCAGGGATTACTGTGGAAGTGCTCAGGATATCATATGGAATGCTTGGTATTGAACCTGTGTCAACCATCTGAAGGCAAGCATCCTACCGACTGGACTATCTCATGTGCTTTTATATAGCATGTGTTTTCAGTTCTCTTAGATCTATAGCTGGAGTGAAATATATGAAAGTCCACATTTGACATTTTAATGAAAATTCAAAATGTTTGGAAAGTTTCTCAATATTACTATCCAAAGTAAAAGTGTCCTGCGTTTACCAGTTCCTTACAAATTATTTTTATACTTCAGCAGTTCTAGCAGTTGTGAAATTATTTCTGTCCTCTAATGACTAATAGTATTGAGGGTTATTTCATGTATGTATTGTGCATTGATGTATCTTTGAATAATAAGATGCACTTATTTTTCTAGTGTTATCTATGTAAACATAAGAGACTCAATTTTTTTCATCATTGTAGCAGTAGTAGTAGTGGAAAAATTGCACATTTTAAAATGGGTTTTGCAAAGCATTTGGTTATAGCCTTCAGAACAGCAGGGGAGACCTAGTGAGATTATGCAATGATAATAAGATCAATTCTAGCTCTTTATTATTTGAATATGTTTTCCATATTAAGAAGGATGATAGGACAAATTCATTACCGGCTTCTGAGAGCTAATATTCAGGCCCTATGGTTCTGTTCTTCTACAGAGAAGGCAATTAGAGGAAGATATGTGGCTTGACTAAGATCACCCAGCAAGTTATTGGCATAGCAAGAAAATGAACACATGGACTCTCAGTTTCCCATCTGTTGCCTAGCACATTTGGCTGCTTTATTAGAAGTGGGTGTATGTATGTATACTTAGGTTGAGTTTCAGGAATGATCAAAGGAAAGTGGAACGGCTTGTACATGATTTCATGTAGACACAGATAGCTAGGATTTTCTTTCCTTACGCAGAACAAGTATGTTGAAAGTGGTCTAACACTCTGAATAGGAGAATGACATTGTAAATAATCAAACATTTGAATGTAGTTTTGCAGATTACCATAAAGTAGCTTTGAGCCTCACCTAGCAGTGCTCAGGACTTATTCCTGGATCGCATTCAGGAGACACTCCAGGTGAGACTTGTGGATCATATGGGTTTCCAGAGATAGAAACCAGGTTTTCTGCATGCAAGGCAAGGATCCTGACCAACTTACTACACCCTGTTCCCCATGCTATAAACTATTATGGACAATACAAACATGAATGTGAAGATAAACATTAAAACTTTCTTTCTGTTACATGCAAATTTTGATTTACAAAGCCTTGCATTATGGCAAAATATACACATTTTGCAGCAAATGCAATTATAAAAGTATCAACACTGCTGTAATAGGTATTGGTATAGAAGGAAGAGAAAATGTAGTTTACTGCTGTCAATAAAAAAATAGAAATATAATCTATTTATTCAACAAGTTACAAAAAGTGAGCTATACAAAGATGAAAATACAGGGAATGGACAGGTGAAGTGTAAGAAAATGATAAGGAAAAACAATAAAGGAGAGGTTCTATGGATTGGAAGAAACAAGGAGAAGAAAGTGAAAAGATGAAGGGATATAAAATGATAAAAGAAAGAAAAGTAGGAAGAACAAATATAGAAACATAAATATATTTGGTGGCTTTATTTCTGCAACTTTGAGATAGGGTCAAATTTTATTTTCTTTTCCCTTAATTTCTTTTGGGAAGAGAATCCCATAGACTATTGTTGATTATGAATACTAAGTCAGATGAAAAGTGATAACATAGACTTCAATGGCCACTTTGAGATAATACTTATCTGATGGAATATCTATATATCAGTCATATTTCCTCATCTTTCACAGCTCTCCTTCAGTTTTGAATAGACCATTTTATTTCAGCTCAAGTTTTCTAATATAAAAACAGACACCCTACTGAATGGGAGAAAATAGTTGCACACATAAAACAGATAAAAAGACTATTTCCAAGATATATATGGCACTCACAAAGCTCAACAACAACAGAATAATAAACCCATCAAAATTTGGATTGGGAAAGATGAACGAGCACTTCTCCAAAGATGATATACAGAGAGCCAGCAGTCATACGAAAATGAGTTCTTCATCAAAAAGAAAATGCAAATAAAAACAATACATATATAATTTCATACAAGTGAGAAAGTCATAAATCAAAAGGATAAAAATAACCAGTGTTGGTGGGGATGTGGTAAATAAAGGAACCCTCTTTCACGGTTGATGGGAATGTCATCTAGTTCAGTACTATAGAATATAATGGAGATTTCACACACAAAAAAAGGAAATGCACTCATATAATACAGTTATTCCACTTATTAACAATTAGTTTGTTTTGCCAAATGTAAAACATTAAGCCAGAAAAATACTTGCACGCCTGTGTTCATTGCAGCACTTAGTGGAATAGCCTTGATGTAGATGAAACCCAGATACCAAATGACAGATGACCATATAAAGAATTTGTGGTATACATGGATAGTGTACTACAGTACAGCTTTCAGAAACAATGAAACAAAGCAATTTTCTGTAACTTAGATGGAACTTTATAGTATCATGCTAAGGAGAATAGGAAGGGGGATGAATCCTAGACTATCTCACTTATCTATGGCATATTGAGAGGCAAAACAAGGAAATAGCATTGGATAATTATTAACACTTTTACTTGATTCACAAAACAGATATCAAACACCAGTGGGATTTCCCCCCCATATACAATAACAAAGACCTGGTTAAAAAGTTATAGGACAGTGATATAGATTATTGGCACTTTTGTGGTTGTGAGATGAAGTAACTCTGTACATTATTTCCGTGACTGTTAAAATTACCGTAACCATGTTACCTAACCTGGAGTAAATAAATTTTCTATAAAAAAGAAAAAAAAGCTATTTTAAATGCCATATTTTTTATCATCCATTTAAATGAATCTATTTTCTTCAAGTGTTGTTTCTCTTTCTGCAATAGACCATAAACAGCAATATAGGGATCATATTGATTATATTGTACAAATATTGTACAAATGGGAGATGCATGCTGAAAGTAGATTAGAGACTGAACACAACAGCCAGTCAATACCCCTATTGCAAACCACAACACCCAAGTGGAGAGAGAGAACAAAAGGGAATACCCTGCCACAGAGGCAGGGTGGGGTAAGGGGAGATGGGATTGCGGGGTGGGAGGGATACTGGGTTTTTTGGTGGTGGAGAATGGGCACTGGTGGAGGGATGGGTTCTCAAACATTGTATGAGGGAAACACAAGCATAAACATGTGTAAATCTGTAACTGTACACTCATGGTGATTCACTAATTTAAAAATAAATAAATTAAATTAAAAAAAAAGAAAACATGATCTAAAAGGACCACAGTACTGTCAGGAGCTATTCCCAAATAGTGATTATTGGTGGGTATTGACTAAAAACTATATATATATATGTATATATATGCATATATATGTATACATATATACATATATATGTGTGTGTGGTGTGTGTATTCCTCCACCAGTGTGCATTTTTCACCACCAATGTACACAGTATCCCTCCCTCCAGCCTCACCACCCACCCCAACCCCTGCCTCTGTGGCAGAGTTGCCCTCTTACTCTCTCTCTCTACTTATAGATATTATGGTTCACAATACAGATAATGAGAGGACATCATGTTTGATTCTTTATCTACTTTCAGAACCATCTCCCATCTGAAGCTATCCCTCCAACCATCACTGACTTAGTGATCCCTTCCCTATCCCAGCTACCTTCTACCCCCAGCTCATGAGGAGACTTCCAACATGGAATCATCCTTGGGTGTTCGTCTCCTATTATGATATTTTATATTCCACAAATGAGTGCAGTCATTCTATATCTGTCCTTCTCTTTCTGACACATTTCACTTAGTATATTACTCTCCATGACCATCCACTTATAAGCAAATTTCATGATTTCATCTTTCCTAACAGCTGCATAGTATTCTATTGTGTTAATATAGCAAAGTTCTTTAACCAGTCATGTCTTCTTGGGCATTTGGGCTATTTCCAGATTCTGACTATTGTGAACATTGCTGCAATGAACATACAGCTTCAGATGTCATTTTTACTGTGCTTTTTCGAACCCTCAGGGTATATTCCCAGAAGTTGTATTGGAGCTCAGTTTCTAGTTTTTTGAGAAATATTCATATTGTTTTCCAAAACAACTGAACCAGGCGGCATTCCCAACAACAATGAAGGTGAGTCCCTTTCTCACCACATCCATGCAAACACCTGTTGCTTTTGTTCTTTTGGTTGTGTCTAGTCTCTGTAGTGTGAGATGATATCTCATTGTTCTTTTGATCTGCATCTCCCTGATGATTAGTGATGAGGAGCATTTTTGTCATGTGTCTTTTGTCCATTCAAATTTCTTCTTTGAGAAAGTTTCTGTTTATTTCATTTCTTCATTTTCTGATGGGATAGAATGCTTTATTCTTATAGAGTTCAAACCGTGCCTTGTATATCCTTGATATTAACCCCTTATCAGAAGGGTATTGGGTGAATATCTATTCCTATTCCATAGGCTGTGTTTGTATCCTCATCACTCTTTCTTTTGAGGTGCAGAAGCTTCTTAGTTTAAGATGGTCCCAATTATTTATCTCTGCTTCAATTTGTTTGGTCAGTGGTGTCTCATCTTTGAGCATACCTCTGGCTTCAATGTCATGGAGGGTTTTGGCCACATTTCTTCAAATTCTAGTCTGATATTTAGGTCTTTAATTCATTTTTATCTAACTTTTGTGCATGGTGTTAGGTAGAGATCTGAGCCCATTTTTTTTGCATGTAGTGGCCCAGCTGTCCTTGCTCCATCTTATATATCTTGCTATTTTATTAAAGATTAGGTGATCATATATTGGAGCATGTGTATAAGGATATTCAACCTTATTTAATTTGTCTGCAGATCTATTTTAGTTCCAATACCATACTATTTTAATTATTACTGCCTTTAGTACAGTTTGAAATTGGGGAGAGTGATGCCTCCCAAGAATTGCTTTATTGCTATTGCTTTTATTCCCCCAAGAATTGCTTTAGTTATTTGTGGGGGGTTATTGTTCCAAATGAATTTTAGGAGTACTAGAGGGGAAAATGTTCCTTATCTTGAATATTCAGAATATACTACAGATTTACATTAATGGCCACTTTATTTTATTTAAAATTTTTTAATCATTTTATCAGAAGGAAACTCTTGCTAGTGATTTAGAAAGACCAACACTATATTTTTAGTCAAAACAAACTGTATTATGAATTTTATAGTTAATTTACATTTACTAATACTCCCCAAATAATATATAAATTTAAAATACTTAAATAATTTCTTGGCCATTGATGGGATTACATGATGCCAGAGGTAGTTTGTGGGTGTGACTGCCTAGCTACTGGAAAAAGGGGGATCTGGGTGGAGAAATCCCAGACCTGATCCCAGCAGGCTTGGAGATCTCAGCTCCAGGTCCACACACCTGGGTTCCTCTGCCAGTTCCTTCATGCATGAGACTTGTCTGAATGTGTGGAGAATTTTCTTGAGCATTGCTCTGGGTGGGTTCCGGAGGTCTTTGGCTGCCAGGGCTCTGCTCGGGGCAGGAAGGGAAACTCAACCCACCCCCCTCTGAGGAGCCCTGGTAAAGACAGTCAGGCACAGGGGCAGGAGAATCTGCCCACAAACTACTCCAGTGCTGTGTAATCAATAGCCAAGATCCAGAGACTATAAAACAAAGCTCCCGGAAGCAACCTCTGATTGTCTAGTTCTCCCTCTCAGAAAACCTGGCAGGCTACTGAGAGTACCTTGCCTGCATGGCAGAGCCTGGCAAGCTCTCCTGGGGTATTTGATATGCCAAAAAGTAACAATGATGGGTCTCATTTCCCTGACCCTGGAAGAGCCTCAAATGGGGTACCATTGGGAAGGATGAGTAAAGAGAGGCTGCTAAAATATCAGAGTTAAGACGAATGGAGAACTTTCTGGTGCTCGCTTGAGCAAATTGAACATTGATGACATTGATACAGTGATACAGTGAAATAATTTCTACTTAATTACATGAAAGTTTGAACTGAGAATATTCTTTTTATTTTTATTTTTTTAATTTATTCTTTTATTGAATCACCATGTGGAAAGTTACAAAGCTTTCAGGTTTAAGTCTCAGTTATACAATGCTCAAACACCCATCCCTTCACCGGTGCACATATTCCACCACCAAGAATCCCAGTATACCTACCCCCACCCCCCCAGCTCCCCAGCCCCCCCACCCCACCTGTGTAACTGATAAATTTCACTTCACTTTCACTTTACTTTGATTATATTCAATATTTCAACAAAAACTCACTATTATTGTTTGGAGTTTGTCCCTGCTAAATTCGTACCTGCTGAAAAGGAAGCATTTGATAATTTGCTTTCCATTGCTGAGAATGAAGAGATATGAGGTCAAGTGGTCGCACTAGCAGCCGCATGGTTTTGGATTTCTGTATTTTAGTATTTAAGTAACTAAGGCCAGAGAAATATCTGCCAAAATTGCGTCGTTGCAAGCTTGTGCCTCTCAGCTACTTTATATTCCACATATGAGTGCAATCTTTCTATTTTTATTTCTCATTCTGACTCATTTCACTCAACATGATACTTTCCATCTTGATCCACTTCTATGCAAATTTTATGACTTCATGTTTTCTGACAGCTACATAGTATTCCATTGTGTAGATGTACCAGAATTTCTTTAACCAGTCATCTGTTTTTGGACACTCTGTTTTTTTCCATATTGTGGCTATTGTAAACAGTGCTGAAATGAACATAGAAATGCAGATGTCATTTCTACTATACCTTTTTGCCTCTCTGGGGTATATTCCCAGGAGTGGTATGGCTGGGTCAAATGGAAGCTCAATTTCTAATTTTTTTGAGAATCGTCATATTGTTTTCCATAAGGGCTGAACCTGTCGGCATTCCCACCAGCAGTGAAGGAGTGTTCCTTTCTCCCCACATCCACGAAAACACCGGTTGCTTTTGTTTTTTGGGATGTGGGCCAGTCTCTGTGGTGTGAGATGATATAAATAAATAAATAAATAAATAAATAAATAAATAAATAAATGGAACTCTCTCAAACTAAGAAGCTTCTGCACCTCAAAAGAAACAGTGACCAAAATACAAAGACAATCTACAGAATTGGGAAGGATATTTACACAGTAGCCATCCGATAAAGGGTTGTTATCAAGGATATACAATGCACTGGTTGAACTCCACAAGAAGAAAACTGCTGACCTGATCAAAAAATGGGGTGATGAAATGAACAGAAACTTTCCCAAAGAAGAAATCCCAATGGCTGAGAGGCACATGAGAAAATGTTCAACATCACTAAACATCAGGGAGATGCATATCAAAACAACAATGAGATATGAACAGAATATTTTTGATAGATATATGAATTAGATGTCACATCTTCATATAAATTAAAACTGTATTCTATTCACTAAAAAACTGCGTAGTTATCTAGGAACTAGATTTTTTTGAGGGGTTGGGTGGATGGGGTTCTACTAGTCTATGCTCAGGGCTTTCTGTTTCTGTGCTCAGGGGTAAGTCCTGAAGGTCTAGGTTTAAAAGGATTCATAAGGGATTCTGGGGACCTACAGGTTGACTACATGCAAGGTGACCCCTTTGCTTGCAATACTATTGCTCTGGCCCCTTAAACTTGTTTTTTAAAAAATAGGACTTTGTAAAGTTACATGGTCATGAAAAGATTATCTTATTTTTCAGTAACAAAGACAAAATGCAAAAGTTAGCATTACATATTAATATCTGATTGTTTTATTAAAAATTCAATAAATTTTCAAACTAATAATGAATATTGAATGCTTAATGAATAGATAATCAATTAAGAGGGAAATTGTGCAATAATAAGACAAAAACAAATAGGAAAACTCAAATAGCAATACAACTAAAAAGATATTATTTGATGTTGAACTCTAAAAAATACTTAAAACATTTAAATAAAACATAGTAAAGACTTAATTTTGTTTTTAAAATGAATCAAGATTGTTCTCTGGAAGCCTTTGACATGACCCTGTTCATTTTCTGGATCAAGCTTTTAACAGACATGTGAATTCCAGAGACTACCAACTACCTAAGGTATTCCATAAAAATCTCCTTGTTATACTGTATAATTTCTATTTTTGTAATACATATGTCAACTTCAAGAATTTGAAGGTGATTCACTACTTTAAATTATCAGAGTAAGTACAAATTCCAAAAACATGCCAAAGGGAAGAAATGAACTCTTATTTTTGTAAAGTTGTACTTCTGCATAAAACACTGTCTTGGCAGCAGTGACAAGCAACTTGACATATGACACTTTGAAGGCAAACAGTTTTCAGGCAGATTTGAATTCTATTTTGTATTGACATTGTTTTTCTTCAGCTAGACTGGGGGTGTAAGTGTCTCAGATAAATTGCATTTAAGCCTTGGGCAGCAAAATCTCAAGGAAAGACCTGATAAATAGATTTGGCAGACACCAGAAAAAAAAATGGTACTTATGGTTGGACTTTTATCTATTCCACTGCGTGTTCTCCTTCCTGGACATCTACTTCCTTTACCATTTCCTCTGCAGAAATTCCTCTGCAGTTGTCATTATACATGCTACCATTTGATTCATCTTTATTTTCTCTCATTGTTATCTTTACATTAGTTTTAGTAGCTATAACATGTACTATGTGCCTTTGGATATATAATAATTATAGACGTCTTTCTTATAGTATGTTATGCATTTATTAAAATGTGTGTTCTAGTTTCCTAGTTATTTTCTTAGGTAAGATGCATTCATATTATATGCTTTTGAGGATTATAAATAAATGCATTCTCACAATTTCATTAGGCCTATTTATCCATAACAAGGATCACTTTCTTCTGAAATGCAAGAAGCATAATTTACTTAGCAATATATTACTTAGTTCTACTTTATACACGTTATAAAGAGGATAATTTCTTAGTTTAAAAAGGTTAGTTTATATAAGTCATTTTATTTAAATTTCCAATATGAGAGTTAATGAATAATGAATTAATTTAATCCAATGACCCTTAGAATAGACTAATTTAGAAATGTATCATAATATGCTATTAATTTTCACCAAAAAGAAAAACAATATCACTATTTTCTTTTCTAAAATATTCTGTTGTTTATACTTCAATTATACTTATTATTTTCATGAACTTTTAAAGTGTATCGCTTTTATGATTTCTATTCAGCATCCAATTTCCAATTATTCTAGTATAATCTTTTTGACACTAATTTGCACCCAAGTCGGCCATATGCAAGGCAAGCACCATACCACTTTACTATCATCAGCCCAATATTTCAGAATTTAAGATACAAAAAACTATAGATATTTTGAAGAACTTTCAATGATATCTTATGTTGATTAATTTGAAAATAGTTAATATAGATGTCTTTCCTCACTTGTATAAATGCTGAAGCTGGAAGTAGAAGAAATAGAAATCATGAAATCAGTAGGGTTGGATATCATATACATAACAAACTTAAATATGTGAGTTACATGATTTCTCAGATGTATAACTGAGCATATAAATAAAAAATCTTGAGGGTAACTATACTTAGTGGGTTTTGTTTTTCTTGAAAATTTTCATGAAAAAATACGCTTATGTATATGTCAGCATGTAATAAATCATTGAGAATAGTTTATTTATCTATTTACTTATATTCGGGTTTAGAGCCACACCCCTAAGGAATTACTGATGCCAAGGGATTACTCCTGACTCTGAGTTCTTATTAGCTTTCTTAAAAGTAGTAGAGTTTTATAGTGGATATTAATATTCACATTACTAATACAGAGTTAATAATATATCCAGTTCTGTTCATGCAATTAGTAGATGAAGGATTTGGTCAACAACCTCTTCTTAGAAACTAAAGGTTTGGCAAAAAAAAAGCCACAAAAACTAGAATTACTAACTTTTATTCTTGAAACTTTTATTTTTAAAATCATAACATTAATATTTCGCTAATATAAATAAAATAAATGTTATGTAGCATAAAATTTCCTCAAGACTTTTCTTCTAGGGATAAAAAGATTTCAAATACACAAATTTCAAATATTTCAAATTTCTTTTTAAATATGCATTTGCTATAATATTGCTGCTGCTTTGGTAATTTAATATAAGGTGTAACCAGAATCATGTGTTAAAATATGTATGGTCTTGATACATTTGCTTTTATAATTTATTTCTTATTTCAGTATAAACTTATTATAAATAAAACTGGCTTAATCCATAACATTTCCTCTTCAGAGTTTCCTTCGATTTTAAAAGTGATGTGAATGCTAGATGACTCATTCAATGACTTAATGCCCTTGAGTAAGTTTGAATAGAATAGCTCAAATAGGGAAGATAAATTCAATATAGCGTCTCAGATGTTGCATTCTTAAAAGCTAGAAATATTTTTCCACACAATTAGCACAAAATCACATTGTCAAGGATTTGCCTTCAGGTCATTAACTAATATTTCCCTAACAACTTGCAAAGTGGATTGGAAAAAAAAAAAGATTTTTCTGTCTGAGTCAGAACTGTGACAGATTTAGAATTAAACCGTGCTTACAAAACTTCTATCAATAGACTTCAGCATTCTGTAATTCTGTTGCTGCAATCCTGCAATGACATTATAAAACCTAATTTTGTACCTCATCTATTTTCTTAATTTTCTTAAGAAATTTGACAAAATATATTTACTTAGTATTTTTACAATTTTACCCAGTTTTGTTTGACTGGAGCGATAACACAGTGTGTAGGGCATTTGCCTTGCACGTGGCCAACTTGGGTTTGATTCCTTCAATCCCCTCGGAGAGCCCTCAGAGAGCAAGTTACCTAGAGTGTCCAACCCGAATGGCAGAGCATGTAGCAAGCTCCCCGTGACTTATTTGATGTGCCAAAAACAGTAACAACGCGTCTCACAAAGGAGACGTTACTGGTGCCCGCTCGAGCAAATTGATGAACAACAGGATGACAGTGCTACAGTGCAGTGCTACCCAATTTTGTTCAGTAAGAAATAAAAGTGTAATTTTTATAGAAAAGATAGGCATGTTCTATTTGCATTGTGCATAGGATAATCATAGAAATACTGCATTGTGGAAAATATAAAAATGAAAATTGCCCTTATGAAGAAAATTACCTAGAAGTGATAATCTGTAACAACTCACCCCCAAATTATGACATTAAATAAAAACAAAGCTTAGTGCTATGTTAGACATTATTGTGTGAATTTAAATGGGTTGAAATTAATAAGGTTATATATCCTATAAATATTTTATATTATATAAATCAACTCCTAAACTCTTTCCAATAGTCTTTATACCATTGTAATGTTATAGTATAATTAGGATGTGGACTAATTTGGGAAATATCCTTATACATTGTATGGTGAAGAACAGTATTAAAATTATTACAAATGTCCAGGAATAAAACCTATGATTTTAGGTAAGCTCTATCTACAATATGTACTCCTGACTCTTAAGTTTTGTGCAAAAAAGGTAAAAAATCTTACTCATGCGCTGAATAGATAGATATAAGTATAAGAATAGATATAGTATAAGAATGAAGGTATTTGCCTTGCACATGGTTTACCAAGGTACAATACTCACTACTACAAATGGTCCCCTGTACATCACCAGGACTCATCCATGAGCAGATAGTTACATGTAAGCTTGGGGAACTGCCCGGTGTGGCCCAAATCCAACCCCAAAAAGCTCCAACTCCATTATACGGGGCATAACTATATGAAGATATGAAAGTAAAGAGTCCCTGTAAGAGTCAGTCATTACAAAAATAGGAGATCCAGGAGTAACCTGAAGTTTCACTTAGTGTGACCCAAAAACAAGTGAACAAAAAGTTTAAAACCTCAAGACCAAATGGAAAAGAGAAGTCAGCATTTTAGTTCTGAGAACAGAATATAACGTCACGGTTGAGAAAATTATCTTAACAAAAAAACCTTTTGACTGGGAACCTCTTAGAAGTATTAGATATAACACCTAAGGGTGTACACTGAGTTCAGAAGGACATGTCTTATTAGGAATGTAAATCTTCTAATGTGTTTATTTATTTACCTTGTGTTTTTCTTCTCCATCTCCTATGCATTCTGTTATTTTTCCAATGATGCATTTTTTCACATTTAGAGATTTATGAGTCAAGAATTATGAGCCCACTATAATGTGTGTGCATTAGCAGTTTCTCTGAGTTTCTGCATATTTTTCCTTTGGATAATAGCACTTTATCATGGAGGGCCGGAGCGATAGCACAGCGGGGAGGGCATTTGCCTTGCATGCGGCTGACCCAGGTTCTATCCCCGGCATCCCATATGGTCCCCCAAGCACCGCCAGGAGTAATTCCTGAGTACAAAGCCAGGAGTAACCCCTGAGCATCGCTGGGTGTGACCCCAAAAAAGAATAAAAATAGTACTTTATCATGGAGAATTTTGTTTTGCTTTGTTTTTGCTTTTCACTAAAAAGTACATAATCTCTGTTCTCATAGATTCTAGGATTTCTACTTTATGACACAACTGTTATTATGACAAAAATAATTTGAACTATACGTTTATGTATAGTAATATGAACTGAACTGCATTCTTTAAGACTTCTAAATTGATATCCTAACCAATACTTCAGAATAAAACTGTATTTGCACATAGAATCTTCAGTTTCAAAGTAAAATGAGTTTTTTTTTTTATGGACCCTAATTTAATGTGCATCATGTCCTTATAAGAAATTGCTTAGGAGTCTGCTGACAGTGAAACAGCTCTCTATCATACAGCCAGATAAAACATGGTACCATCGAATCTTACCAGGTAAACTGGTATGGCCTGAGAATTCAGTATGGGGGTGGGTAGTTTCTCCTTATTGCCTGAAGGTACAAAAGCTTGCAGCCATACCCAACACTCTCCAGCTTACAAATTTCCCAGGCCCACAACTGAACCTCATCAAACTACCAAGCCACCAAATTGTTCCCAATCAATAGTTCCTAGATCACAGGCCACATATACTGTTTCAAGACAACTCTAAATTTTATAGTACTGTCAGACCAGTGGGATAGTTGCCTAAAAGACCGCCAAGCTCAACAAAACAGATGGCTCAACTAGCACTAACCAGCACAGTAGATTCTCAGAAAATTGTATTAGTAACATCACTGTGAGATATAACAATTATCACACATTGACTCTTAGATCTAAGATATGATAATGCCGATTGCCTTTGTGTTGTACCAAACAATCTGGAGTAAATTTTATTGTGCCCTCTAGGGGGCAGGCTTTGGTGGTAGATGACAAATTGGGAACTTTGGTGGAGGGAAGGGCACACTGGTGGTGGGATTGCTGCCGGAACATTTAATGCCTGAAACAACAGTATTATAAATAACTTGGTAAATCACAGTGTTGTATGACTATGACTATCATCATCATGTTGCTTATTGATTTGCTCAAGCGAGCACCAGTAACATCTCCATTGTGAGATTCGTTGTTATTGCTTTTGGCATAACAAATATACCATGGGGAGCTTGCCAGGCTCTGCAGTGCGGGCGAGATACTCTCGGTAGCTTGCCGGGTTCTCCAAGAGAGGCAGAGGAATCCAACCCGGGTCAGCTGCTTGCAAGGCAAACACCCTACCTGCTGTGCTCTCACTCCAGCCCAAATCAGAGTGTTACAGTTATAAAAATAAACAGATTTAGATATGACATACACAAAAGGATAGGCAGGTGGAGACACAAAACATGGTCATTTAGAAGCCAAGAAAGTCTCAAAATAAATAGTCCTTCAAATAAGTAGACGTGAGACTTCTTACCTCCAGAACGGAAATGAATTTTAGTTATTTAAGGTAACTAATGTGTGATACTTGCTATGGGAAACTTAGAAAACAACTACGCCACCTCTGCTTTGCTGATGACATCGTTCTAATAACACAAAATGTTAGCCAAGCGTCATGAATGCTGGCCGACTTGGACCTTGAGTGTGTAAAGGTCAGACTTCAGCTGAATCTCATGAAGACAAAGTTGATGAGAAACGAACTGGTTCCTGATGTTCCATTTGCCCTCAATCAAACGGACATCTCCAAATGCAGCAGCTACGTGTACCTGGGTTGAGAACTCAAGAGGAGGAACGACTCGGTGCCAGAATTGCGCAGGAGGAAGAGAGCAACGTGGAATGCCTTCAAGAGCATCAAAGAAGTTGTTAAGAGGACGAAGAACCTCCAACTCCGGGCACATCTTTTTGACATCACTGTTCTTCCTGCACTAACATATGCCTCAGAGACCTGGGCCCTACAAAATCAGGATAAGAACACTATTCTGGTATCCCAAAGAGGAATCGAAAGAGTTATGCTTAAAGTATCATGTTTCATTCAAGTTAGAGAAAAAATCCAGAGTTCTGACCTCCATAGATGATCGGGGACACTGTCTTATTTGCTAATGTGTCCTTGATCATTGTGTGATTATAACTCAAACATGAAAGCTTGTAACTATCTCAGTGATTCAATAAAATTTTTAAAAAAAAAGAAAAGAAAATCAGATTGGCTGGACATGTAATGTGATTTGGAGATGACTGCTGGACTAGAGCCGTTACTGACTGGATTTTCCAGGATGTCAAAAGAACGCCTAGCCACCCACTTACGAGATCAACAGACTTCTTTGTCAATACCCTGAATGAACGGTTTCATGCTCTTCATGTTCCCGGAGCAAGCAGATGCCACTAGGTTACACTAGCACACGACAGGGCGAATAGACACGTTACTAGCCCTCACTTGAGCAAATAGAAGCACAACGGGATGACAAGTGATACAAGTGACAAGTAATCATGTTTGAGTTAGCTGACCATGTCCTTCTGGCAAATACAGTCAGCTCAGCCATTTTCAGTTTGAGGAAACAAGGTGAACATCAAGAGTTTCGACAAAAAAAAGATTTTTTTTTTAAACCAACTACTACAATTGAAAATTGATATTCCAAAGTTTATGGAAAACATGTAGAAAGGTCTTCCTGTACCTCACTTGTGGCATCATGCTACTGCCATTGTAATTTTGCTTCCTTTGTTTATATGTTAAGCATCCCAAAATGGGAAGTTTTAGGAAATATCATATATATTTTCCACTATGCAATGATAATAGTGATAGTTTCTAGTAACTGAGTGGTGTTAATTTTAAGTGATAGAATATCTGTCCATCATTTAATGCTTTATAATTCAATGCTTAAAGGCTATACCCAAAATTTTAAAGTTTAAAACTGGAGCTGAATGTTAATATTATATAGTATACTTTAGTATTATTTAATAAACCTCTAATTTAATTATTTTTTCAAAAAAAAGTAAGAATATCAATACTGGATGAGTCACGCTTATCTGGGGATTTATTCAGATTTATCTTAGGGTGTAAGATAAACACTTTCTTCTTTATTGATCCTGCTATTTATTTATTTGCTTTTTCTATGAATTTAATTTAGCTTATTACAATAATTTAAGTGCAAAATCTATACTTTGAAACAACTCTAATATGTTTCTAGCATCCATAACTATGTAGTTATTGCCCTCTGGAGACACCTAGGAAGTAATTTTCTCAGGATTGCTATATGACCTGTCATGGTCCATGAACATAAGGTACAGTATCCTGAAAATAAAATAACCAACAATCTCATCTCAACTTCTTCTTCATATGCGTTTTTTCTTGTTTTAAAAATTTTGTTTATAATATAAACTTATATATTGTTTTCACTTTAAGGAGTTGAAAAGCTTTATATCTGAATTTTAAGTACTTACACAAATATTAAAAATCACTGTATCACTGTATCACTGTCATCCTGTTGCTCATTGATTTGCTCGAGCGGGCACCAGTAACATCTCCATTGTGAGACTTCTTGTTTCTGTTTTTGGCATATTAAATATGCCACAGGTAGCTTGCCAGGCTCTTCCACGCAGGAAGGATACTCTTGGTAGCTTGCCAGTCTCTCCGAGAGGGGAGGAGAAATCGAACCTGGGTTGGCTGCATGCAAGGCTAATGCCCTATCTGCTGTGCTATCACTCCAGCCCAAATATTAAAATATAATAATAATAATAAAATAGTATTAATTATTCCTTTACTTTTTCTGATTAAAATTGGGATCATGTTCAAAAAGTTGTAGACATTTTGTGAGGTCTTAGAAGTGAAAAAGTTGATTCTTTTCTCCCCTTGACTGTGCAATGGTCTCTAACTCAAACTCACGGATTTCCATGAATTATAATATATCTAGATTTATTGTTTTTATATGTGTGATGTAACATGTAACTGTAGTTATTATTTTCTCATCTTACTTGCTTTTTATAATGTGACATGCACAATAACAGGAACCTAGTATACCCTAAAGCCATTGTAAGCCATTTTTTGCATATATTTATCTATGCTTATAAAAATGGAGACTTCCTTATTCCCTGAGTATTTCTTATTGCAAATCTTAGTTTTCAATCTTAATATTTGTTAAAAATTTGACTATATATGAGTGATAAAATAACATTTCAAATAATTTCATCTCATTGCGCATTGACATATGTCTAAAACATATCCTTAGTCAGATGATGATTGACTTGGACACTGTGTAGTTTGGTGTCCTCCACTTAGGGAGCATACCCTGATGACGGAACAGCGCTAATCAAACTAAACTTACCCATGCTTACGCTTTCCCACGAGGATTCACCTGGATTTACTCCCCTGAGCCTCTCACCCAACCCAGGAAATCAGCTCAGTCCCCAGACTTCGTGAGGCTATGGAATGCCAACTTAATAAAATAATGGTGGATGCCACCTCCATTACTAGACAACGATATGGAAAGACAGAAGGAGTCTTAGTTTTCTGGATGATTTCAGAGAGATAGTCACAAGGATGTTCACTGAATTCAAGAAAGTAGTACAAGAAATCCAGTAAGAAAAAATTTGTTTTACTTATGGGTTGTGGCTGTAAACTTCAATCAGAAATCACTGAGCTAAAGATTATAGTAGGAAAACAAAAAACACATTTGAGATAACATGCATCTGACATACAGAAGCAAAAAAATGACAAATCAGCATATAGAAAAATAAGACACCTAAGATACTACAAAGACATTAGGAGAAAAGAAAAAATATATATATTATATATATATATTAAATCACAGAGATGTATGGGATAGAAGAGAAATAATCTCCAAATTGTAGAAGCTGCACCACCAGAAAGTAGTTTTGCTTGTTTGTTTTGTTGATCTTTTTGAAATTTTAAAGAAAAATATACCTAAAAACTTCCCCAGATCCAAGATGTAGAATAAACCCAAACAAAAAAACATCAATGACAGTGTCCAAAGATATTCCTGAGAGGAGCATAGAAAATACAAATGCTAATCAAAAGTGAAATACCAGAGAAACTATAGCAGATATGTTTTAGGTAGTCTTATTGGTAAAAACTTATTTGAGGTAAAAATTTATATAAGAACAAAATTTTATATTAGAGTCTACTTAAAAGCTGTTAGCAAATATTTCTAGACATATACGATGATTTAAATTCATGCTGAATAGTAAAAGTAGAATAGATTGTGAAAAGTACTGTGAAACAGATTCCAAAGGATATATCTGAAGGATGGAGAACAAGGAATCTGAATATAGAAGAAAACATGGCACAGATTGTGCATTTCCATGTATTTTATGAAAATATGCATCTTTGTACTTTTTATTGAAAAAACATTAAAATAAGAAACACTACACAGAAAGTGCATTTTCATGCAATTTTATCTATTTTATTGAAAAAAATCTTTTGATAAGTGTCAAAGATAAGCTTTGTAAATGAACAGAAATATGGAACCCTTTGCCACTTTCTAAATAGCGCCTAGGAACACGAGAGGGGTAATAACTATAATTGAGGACTCCTCTGTGTTAGAAGACAAAGAAGACTTTCAAATAAAGATGTAAAAACTAAAAAAGGTTTTTAAAGATGCTTCAAGATTGTGGGAATAATATAGATTTGAGGCATTTCTCAGTATAATGGAGTATGAATCAAAATGATGAATTAGGAGCCTGCATATGGTTTTAGAGCTGATGATATCTAAAAATAGTGTCACCTTTAAGTAGATATTTGGAAGAGAAAGATCTTGGGAGGTAATTTCATGTGTTTAGTATGTGGTTGTCACATTCTATAGTAACAATGCATGATGTACAGCTAGAATGGGCCAAGCACAAACAAAAGATGCTATTTGGAATAACAATAAAATGATTCTGTCATTAGTTAATAATTGTTTGCTTTCCTGGAGCAATGGTTTTGCTATTGAGCATGGTAAAGATTCAGATTGCATAGAGGTGCCTACATTTTCTGGAAGCCAGAAGAGACAGCCTAGTAATGAGCAATAAATACAGTCAAATTTACTGAATTTCTGGCATGTTCAGCATTAACATTTCTCTATATTCTATTAAAATTATTTTCTATTTTTAAAACAAATTCATTTATATTGAACAATACTTAACAAAATGGTCTAATACACACTTAAATATACCGAAATTGTTACATGTACCAAACATAAATTTTGACACAGTATTTCATAAATATAACAGACATGAAAAAGTTTAAAGAACACTTTTTCATAAGTCTATGAAAATAAAACAGGGCCAACATTAGAGTTATAGGAATATATTATATAAACTATTTTATATGATATAATATCTCATTAATTTTGCTATAAATATTAATCAGATGTATTTTGAAGTGCTAATCCTTAGTTTAAAATTTGACTTCAAGAAAAGTAATAGAGGGTCATAGAAGTAGTTCAATAAGCTGAAGCTCATGCATTGTATGCAAAAGACTTAAATTTAATTTCAGCACCACATTATCCTCTGAGTACTGAGCTAAGAGTAGACCCTGAGCATCATTAGGTGTGATCCAAATACTAACCTCCCTGCCAAAACAACAACAAAAACAATCAAGCCATAAGAAACAGTGATTAGAATTCTGTTTGTCCCAGACCTTCAGTATAACTGAATTTTGATTTGTGATTTGTAATAATGACAGCCTTCTCACTGAGCAAAATCACTGACACCTATGTTCTCTCTCAGTGCTGCTCTCCCTAACCTCAACACTGGAGATAAAGTCTATTTTTCTTAAGCCCAGTAAGTGGGGAGTTCCATCACAGTGTCTTTTCTGTGAATGATAGCATAAAATTTAATGAGTAGGAAGTAGCGTATTATATCCTTAAGTGTCTGGAGCTCTTGACTTGGTCTTTCTCCTGCCTATATGCATCTTTCACAATGCTTTAAGGTATAAATAAGTGTGAGAAGGACATATTATTTCTTCTTTATACCAAATGAACTGCAATTCAGTTGGAGCACAAGTTTAAATATACTGTGTTCAATAGTTTACTAGCACAATTGTATTTATATAAATGGTGGCAACATACATTACAAGGAACAGTGGTCAATGAACTTAATCAGGCAAATGAACTAATTTTAAGTAATAATGATATGTTTACTTCTCTTTGATGGCTGTGCATCCCTTAAAATTAGAGATTTTGTCTCTCTGCACTTTTTATTCATCAAATGTTTAAACATCCCCTAGAAGAGTGCTGAGCAGATGCTCAATTGCATACATTGACTTTCATTTTGAATTGTTGTAGCAGGAGAAGAAGAAAAATACTTTGTTCTATTTCTGTATTGTTTTATAATCTAGTTACCCAAAAATCAAATAGGAATCAGAATGACCTGGCCAAAGAGATCACTTGTGGACATCAAGCAATTGCTTTATAAGCAGCAAATACTTGTTCAACCCCTGGTATTGCATTGGGTACCTGAGTACTCCCAGGAATTATCCCTGAGCACAAAGCAGACGGGTATGAGTCACTCAGAAAAGAATTAGTAAGATGTGGTATATATAACAATAACAAACCTTATTGAATGTCTTCATTGTGTTCAAATTTTACACATATAAAGAAGTGCAAGAAATGGAATAACCCACTTGTTCAACTTTTGTAAAATTAACTTTAAAAAAATAAGAGTATTTGATAAATCAATTTTCAGCATTGATGCCTCTGAAAATATTTCTTTCTTCACAATTTTCCATTTACCACCAATTACTCTACCAACTCACAGTCCAAGCTCCTAAATCATTACTTTAGTTTGGAGATTTTTTTTCTCTCACTTCATAACATTTATTATGGAAACTGGCCTCTACTCAGGTAGGTTGACTAAAACACCCCCCCCCCCCACACACACACACTCCAGCAAGCAAGCAAAATATGATGCTTACAAGCTTTGAAGAAAAAAGAATGTGTGGGATACTATGGATATTTAGTATCTTTGACTAACATATATTTATAAATACATATATATATTACATTCTAATTTAGATAATAGAGACTTACTTCACTGCACTTAAGATAGGATTACACTTTTTAACCTCTTTGTAATGTGGTATGGAGTAACACTACAACAAATAGGACTGTAGCTTTGCAAACAGGAGACCCAAGTTTGATCCCCAGCACTCTAGATGGCTCTTGAGCACACAAGATGTAATCCCTGAGAGCATAGCTAGGACTAAGCCCTGATTAGCACTGGTATAAAACAAATCGCTTCTTATCCCAACCCCTCATAAAAAGAAACCAAACAAATAAATCTCTTCAAAATAAGTTGTGACACATTTTTAAAGTTCTTATTTTATTGATCTCCTCAATGAGGTCATTGAGCAGAAAAGCAGAAAATATATTCTTCAATATAAACTTGAGGACTGGAACCCAGTGGGTAATGTGTTTGTTTTGCACCTGGACGACCCGGGTTTGATTCCTCTGTCCCTGTCGGAGAGCCTGGCAAGCTACCGAGAGTATCCCGCCAGCACAGCAGAGCCTGACAAGGTACCTGTGGCATATTGGATGTGCCAAAAACAGTAATAAGAAATCTGACAATGGAGATGTTACTTTAAAATTTAAAAGCAAAGGAAAATATCTTAAAATATAATCTTAAAAAATAAGTAATTAACACCATAGTGAACACATTTTCCACACTTTATATGTATCATGTTGTTACTGTTTTTGATTTGGGGGAGGGTGGTTTGTTTGGTTGATTGGTTCTATCCTATGCTCCGCTCATGAGAGACTCCTGAATTTACTCAGGGATCACTGCTAACAGTGCTCAGGGGACACCATCTCAACTAGGTCGGCATTCCAACTAGGTCAACTGGATGCAGGTCCCTTACCCGGAGTAGTACCTCTCTGAACCCAATTGTGACTGGTTTCTTTGTTTTCTTGTTGGACAGTCATACCTAGCAGTTCTCAGGTCTCACTCCCAGCTCTTCTCAGCGTCCACGCCTGGGGTCTCATGGAGAACCACATGCTGTTTTGGTGATTAAAACAAAGTTAGCTGTGAACAAGATGTTTTTCCCTTTGCTTTTAAATTTTAAAAAGACTCATTCCCTATTTCAAAACAAAATCTTGCCTACTTCCTTTAATCTCACATTGATTAAACAATAGATATTGAGCATTATAAAATCAGATTGTCTACCAGCAGTAGAAGCAAATTTAAGAAAATCTAATGAGCTACTTATTTTTATTTTACCTTTCAGGACTTTATTGAATATAGTTGCCAGGACTAGATACTAAACACTACAGATTTCTCAAGGATTTTCTCCAAACTTTCACCTTCCATGTTTTTTTTTTCTTTTTAATTTTGTTTTCTGACATGACAACAATCTTCCTGGTTTTCTCCATATATATTTAAGTCACTCTTATTTTTTTCATTTTGCATTTTTTGAGTCATACCTGGTGATGCATAGGGGTAACTCCTGGCTTTACACTCAGGAATTACTCCTGGAGATGCTCAGGGGACCATATGAGATGCTGGGAATCGAACCCAGGTCAGCCGTGTGCAAGGCAAACAAGCTGCCCGCTGTGCTATCCCTCTAGCCCCAAGTCACTCTTCTTTTCTAATTCATTACTGTGACTTTTCCCAAGCATGTCTCTGCTTGGGAACAAATGTCTTGTTCCTGAAGAATCCTTCTTCACTCCTCAAGGGCATTTATCTCTTTCAGAAGACATCTCTTCTCCTTTTTAAGAACACTATTTTTTTGTTTGTTTGTTTGTTTGTTTAAAGGTCTCTTTTCTTCAGGAAGAGCCCAATCTTCCTTCCAAAGAGCCCATTCTTCCTTCTCCATTGCCATTCTTCTTTCTTCAAAGCCTCTCCCTCCATTTTGGCTTTCCTGTCCTGCTGTTGCATGGCCTGAGAGCTCATGAAGAGACCATATTTTTTCTTGAAGAACTTGCAGTCATTTTTGGAAGTCTTTCTCCCATTCTTAGAAAACCGTATTTTGACACCTAGTGCTTAGTTTTGTTTTGTTTTTCAAGGCATTGATGTGTTTCCCAACACAATGAGTTTTGACATTCTAAGTCTACACTTTCAAACTTGCTTAGGACATGTCATTGTTGCATCAGGGCTTGATACTCATTACAAAATAGCTGGTTGTCCCTCCTGACAACTTTTTTTTAAAAAATTTTGTCATACAGCATTGTTTTCTCCCCAGAGAATCTTTTTATCTTCTCCAAGTCCTTGTTTTCACTCCTAAGCACCCAATTATCTCTCTGAAATCTTTGCCTCTGCATCATGAGATTCATGTTTGAGTTTATTTTGATCTTGGGTACATGAATTAAGGAAGAAAAACAAGTGCAATATCTTTCATCTACTTTTCCACTTTGACTCAGTGACAACCATTGTTTCTTAGGGTTTCTTCTAAGCAATGTATCTGTTGCTATGAGTGAAACTTTGTATTTACTTCTGGGGAAAAAGGGCAAAGCTGTCTTGTTGATTTTATCATTGAATTATCATTTATTTAGCACTTTCTCCTAACTTATTAGAATTAAAATTTAAAATTTTGTTCTTGGCAAAATAATTTCTAATTACTGTGTCTGAAGAATTGACAAATACATCTAAACACTGCATATGAAAGGAGAAGTTATGTTAATTATTTGAAGATCACTAGTGAATAATCAGACAAATTTATGTTATTCTAAATAATAACACCACCAAAAATTTAATTCTAGTAATTGTAGCAAAGACAAATATTACATTACCTTATATATATTTCACACACAAAAGAATATAGATAGTGAACTTTTGAAAAAATGAACTATGGTGAAGATTTTTTTTCACAAAAGGATGTTTACATATTACATTAATATCCAAATATGTTCAGGATACTTACATTTTTGCAGCAGGTTTAATGTGCAACTTTAAAATTGGTCATAAAATAACATGATTAGGAACAAACCACTTTCACCTGAACAAAACTTACCAACTTATACATCATAGCAAATTTCTCAGCAGCTTTTACATTGCATCTGTTTAATAAGGCTGAAAAAATTATTTTTTTCTCACACATTCATAAGAATTCAATACACTGAAAGTAATAAAATTAACTATCTACCAATATGGAATATACATGCTACTGTGAAATTTGTAGTGTCCCTGAATGTAAAATTAAAGAATTTACATGGAAGTTTTTTGCCTTCAGTTTGTTCTGTTATGTTGTTTTGAGCAACTGCACCAAGGCTCCAGGTATCTCTTTTATCATAATAGTTAGAAATCACTCTGGACAAGAATTGAATGCTGAAAGTAGATAAAGGAATCACTGTATCACTGTCATCCAGTTGCTCATCAATTTGCTCGAGGGGGCACCAGTAACGTCTCCATTGTGAGATTTGTTGTTACTGTTTTTGGCATATTAAATATGCCATGGAAAGCTTGCCAGGCTCCTCTGTGCAGGCGAGTTACTCTTGGTAGCTTGCCGGGCTCTCCAAGAGGGATGGAGGAATCAACCTTGGGGTGGCCACTTGCAAGGCAAATACCTTACCTGCTGTGCTATTGTTCCATAAAGGGATACATATCATCATTTTTAATTACCTGCATTGTGAACAATACTGTCCAAAAGAAAGGTGTGAGAGAGCAAAAGAGAGAGAAGAAATATGCCAACCATAGAGGTATATTGGTGTGGATGGGGGGAAATTGGGTGGGAAAGGTACATTGGTGACGGGACAGGTGTTGGAACATTATATGACTGAAACTCAGTCATGAACAACTTTATGACTGTGTATCTCCAGCTGGTTTAATACAAAAACTAAAAAAAAAATTAAATAAATAAAATGAAGACTGGGACAGGGAGAGTAACTTGCCTTGCACATTACCAACCTGGGTTTAATCCTTGAGCCAAATATGGTTCCCTAAGCACTGCTAGCAATGATACCTGAGCACTTTTGGGTGTGACCCCAAACATAAAATGAAACACTTAAAACAAAAAAAGAGTGAAATATGCCATTCATCACCTATTAATGATTGAGCTGGGAAATCTTTTGTAGGATGATGTACTAGTTGCTTGCTTTGTGTTTTGCTTTTTGTTCCCTCTACTGACCTGGTGTTTAAAGAATCTGAAAGAGTTCTAACAAACAAAGCACGCTATGCAGTCTGTATTTGTATATTGTAATTCTTGAGGTTTAAAGGTAAACTCAGATAAAGAAGGCATTCTTGATTATACTAAAGTTTGAATAGATAGTCATAGTTTAAATATATTCTCTCAAAAACATAAGCCTTTGATTTTCTAATATATCAGTAGCAAGCTCTTTCTTTTCTTAAATCAGACCACAATCACAATGCATGGATGGCTGCTAGATACCATGAAATCTGTTTTGTTGAACACTGAAATAACTCAAGTGTTCCCTAAATAAACTTGTTCTGAGATCTAAGAAAATTTTGCCTAGTCTTGATGTTGTCCTCATTTCTTCTGAAGCTTATCCATCTTTCCTCAAGGCAATGCCTTTGCTCATATTCCTGTGGTCACTATTGAACTGGCTGAAAGTTCTGAACAAGACTTGAAAGTAAAATGATAAATATAAGCATCTACTTTATTAAAAGCAGTTTGCCCATAAACTGAAATGCATTACACAATATCGTATACCTATCTATAACAGGGGTGGCCTTAAATCACTTCCTTAAGTTATCTCTTTGTTTTATATTTTAGAGAAAAGAATAAACTGAAACTTAAAGTCTTTGAAATTGACTGCTTAAAATAGCAAAGGTAGGTTTCAGAGAAGGATGGGATCTTGTATATAATAATCAGGGAATTGATTAGTTGCAAGTACATATTAGAAATAAAAAGAGTGGAATTCATCCACGCAAAATTGAAATAAATCACTAATCTTTACTTAGGTAAAAATGAATAAAGTAGTGTATACAAGCCAGAAATCACACTACAAGCAAGTTGTTTGGTGGATATAAGAGTGAAATGTCCATATAAAGAAAAATAAAGTGACCTCTATCTGGTGAAAATATTTTAAGCAAGGGCATTTGGAAACAAGTATGGAAGCTTCCAGTTTTGTCAGAGTGGGGGTTTAAGGGTCAGGATGCTAAGGGCAGTAGTCAGAAACCAAATAATTTAGAAATAACAATTAAAGGTTCCAGATCAGAAAACTTTTTATTTTTCATTTTATTTTGATCGTTTGGAATGGTCAACATTTAACAACAATAGGCAACACTGACCTCTTGATCGTAGAGAATCATTAGGATATGTTCCCATTTAAACATTTCTTTCAATGATAAAATTTCATTTTTTTCCTAGAGCTGACAATCATAGCGATGCAAATTCAGTTAACAGCCTGGTTTTAACTTATATATTCAAAGAACATTTCCTAATGTTACAAAAACAAAGTACAATCACGGCAAGGGTTTGTTTAAGTGATTATCTAATTACTTTACAGAAAATTACCTTTCTTCCTTAAAACAGCATCAAGCTGCCAAATCTACTCCTGTTGTAGTGAGAAGCCTCATGCTATTTGGCTTCTGGGCTCCATCTGCACTTGTCTGCAGCTGCTTTTATCCTCCTCAAACTCCTCTCAAAAGGAGCACAGAGAATCTGCAATTCATGTCAGGGCACTCAGCCAGATTAGATGCTGCCAAATATCAACATCAGGTTCTGTGAGAAAAATTAAGTTACTTAAGCTTCTCCCTAACGCCGCAATGATGTTGGATGAAAGGTTATACAGTTTGAATCTCTACTTCTATCCTGCTGGGAAAAATAATTTGGAAGTGAAAATGTGAGGTTATAAAGTGATTTCGACATTTTTATGGTGACCTCACCTTTTCAACTGATTCTTACTGTTTGGTTATCATGTTAGAGGAGTTATTTTCCTGGAGTGTGTGTGTGTGTGTGTGTGTATGTGTGTGTGTGTGTGTGTGTGTGTTTACAGTTTTTCTGAGTTCTAGCATTACAAAGGATAAGGATATATTGTGAATAACTTAATATTCTACTTTTTATGGTGAGTTTCAGGGTTGCACAGGGATAACTCCTGGTGACACTTGGGGGTGTATGTGGTGCAGGATCAAACCTGGATATGTCGTGTGCAAGGCAAGCACCCAACTGTTTGCACTATCAATGCAGCCACACACTTATTACATTTTTAAATGGTTTTGCTGTTTGACTATACACTTCTTCAATAATTTATTGTACTGTGCTGCAAAAGTCTTTGTATGCATCTATTTTTGGTTTTAGATATTTTCTTCCCAGTAAGTGATTTTGGATTGATTTATAGCATTAAAACATTTAAGAAAAAAGCCACAAAGCTCTTCAAAAGTCATATATTGCCTGAGTCATTTGATTAATATTTTCAGCATCTTTATCATTAGTAAATGATAATAGTAATAGGATGCTATCTTATGTATTTTATTTTTAGGTATAAACTAATATATATGTAGCATTTTAAAAACATATACTCAATGGCAAATACAATCATTTGCAATTATTCTATGTAAGTGTATTTTGATTTTCAAAGAAATATTAAATGTTAATAACAGCAAAGACACTAAATTAAGGTACACTATTTAACTAAGCTACTTTTGCCCTCCCCTTTCTTCCTTTCCTCTGTTGTCGTTGCTGCTAATGTTATTATGATGATTGGGTATTGCATGCACACCTGCCTGTGAGACTCACATATTTTTAATTTGTAGTGTTCACTTGACTGTGCAGCTAATCAAAATTTGGTCTCATTTTGTTGTGGCCCTGGCACATATGTTAGTCAGGCATTGCTTTAGTAGTTGAGATGCAAAAGTGTTGATTATAAGTGCTTGGGGGAGTTGTGTGGTGTTTACAAAGACTCACATCACATACAAATAGCATATGTATATCTCCTAGATGACCTGCTCACCAGTCACATTCCTTTATGTGGTTACAAAACTCAGCAGTGGCGCACCTTTAAAATCCTAATGGATCCGCCCAGATGAGATCCAGAGCAGCCGCGCACAACACGGTCGGCTCCTCTGCTCCTTAAAGACTGTGATCCAGGAGGTCTACTAACCCATTTTGGCACCCAGAAACTTATAGAAATGCATCTAGACTGTGAGCTGGGCTACGACCACAAGCCGCCCGGGGAAGGAGAAGGATTCTCTCTCCCAACGCTTTCTTTCTATGGGGATGATAGCGGCAACAGGAGCAGCAGTGCCCATGTGGCGTTCACCATCTTCTAAGACTCACAACCCAGAGGTACTTGCTTGTCGTGATGTGGCATGCAAGAGATCATGAAATGGGGGTGTTACTGGCACGCCCTCGGCCCAGAGGAGATCCAGAGCAGCCAAGCACGACACAGCCAGCCCCTCTGTTCCTTAAAGACTATGATCCAGGAGGTCTACTAACCCATTTTGGCACCCAGAGATTTATAGAAATGCATCTAGACTGTGAGCTCCTAAAATCTTCATTTTCAGCAATGGAAAACAAACTCAAATGAAGCCTTTTCAGCAGGTTTGATTGTTGGGGGAAAATTCTAAATAATAATCAGTTCTCTGTTGAAATATTGAATGTATCCAAAGTATAGAGAGAATAAAGTGAAGATCATTGGCCACTCAGTTGCAGGAAGCGGGTGGGAGGGGGGTATATTGGGGTTCTTGGTGGGGGAACAGATGCACTGGTGAAGGGATGGGGGTTTGATCATTATATGACTGGGACTTAAACCTGAAAGCTTTGTAACTTTTGTCACGGTGATTCAATAAAAGAAAATTTAAAAAAAAAATTAAAAAACGTAAAATCCTAATGGATCCAGGGATACCTGACAGCAGAGATGTGAATATCATGCTTACACACATGAGACACCGTGGATTTGAACACATATCCAAATGCTTGCAAAGCTGATATTCAAAGCCACTGTGCATTGTGCTATTTCTCAAACTCAAGACTGAGCTATTTTAAATGTTTATAAAATTTGTTGCATTGAGAACCTGCTTTTGCATTTACAGATTTGTCCCTACTATAGCTTCATAACATTAACTACAGGGATGGAGAATCAATCCAAGTGAAGGTAGAGCATTGTTTACACGTGGCTGACTCTGGTTTGATTTCCAACACTTGGTCCTCTGAGACCATCAGGAGGGATCCCAAAGCACCTAGTCATGAATAAGCCGTGAGCAATGCCACTGTGGGCCCCAAACAAAACAAAATCAAAGCATAAAAGTAATGGTCAAAAATGTAACTATATTTATAAATATATTTTATCTATAGAAATTTTAAACAATTTTTTGAGAAGCGTCCATAGTTTTTTCCAGACCCAGCAATACCACTACTGGGAATATACCCCAAAGAAGAAAAAAAGTGTAGTTAAAATGACATCTGCACTTATATGTTCATCACAGCACTGTTTACAATAGCCAGAATATGGAAAAAGCCCGAGTGCCCAAGAACAGATGACTGGTTAAAGAAACTCTGGTACATCTATACAATGGAATACTGGGTTTATTGGTGGTGGAGAATGGGCACTGGTGGAGGGATGTGTTTGTGAATATTGTGAGGGAAAAACAAGTTCTAAAATGTGTGAATCTGTATCTGTACCCTCATGGTGATTCACTAATTAAAGAATAAAATAAAAAAAATAAAATAAATTAAAAAAAAGAAATTTTAAACAAAATACATTTATAATTTACTTTGTCACTTGGTTACTACTTAGAGACAGGGCATCGGTTTCTGACAACAACTCTATCCCATTTATGCTATGTGTTTACACACATCAAATTGTAACAGAAAATTTTATTTTTCCTCCACATGCGAAACATTGATATATAAGAGTAGAAATGTTTCAGGGGAGCAATTGTTATTCAATCCTAGTTTTGAGTTCTTTGTTATAAGTTGCCTTTTTATATAAGTAAGGATTTCTATCTGGGCTCTCAAATCTGTTTCATTAGTCTTGGTGTTTTCTTCCATTCCTGTACCACACTATGTTAATTATGAAAGTTTAAAGGTATAGTTTAAAAGAGTGAAATGCAGTGCCTCTCGTTTTTTCCCTAAACACTGCTTTGGTTATTGTGGTTGTCATTGATGTTGAAGTTTTACTCTGGTTCCATTCAAATTTATTTAGAATTTTTCTACATCATTGAAATAATACTATTGATATGGATAGAACTTATAGTGGATTTATATGATTTTGCACTGGATGGTTATTCACCAATGCCATTTATTTTATCAGTGAGTATGGACTATTTTCTCATTTCCTATTGTTTTCTTCTGTTCCTTTAATAGTGACATAGCTTTACAGTGTAAGAAATTCACTTTGTTTGTTGGTTTCTAAGTGTTACATTTAAAAGCAATTGCTTTTAATATGGATGTAAATTAAAATATTAACTTTCTAATATCCACTTTGCAAGCAAAAAAGTCACTTTTTAAAATATTGATAATTTAACCTGCTGCTTTGCTGTATAGCTTTATTTTAAACAAAAGGTTTTTTTTTCTGGTAGAATCTTTATGAATGGTATAATGATATAGAAAAGGTAGAATCTTTTATATATTATCATACCACTTGTTAATGGTAACAAGTTACTCTCTAGTTTTAATTACTTTACTTATCTGCTTGGTTGATATGTTATGGAACCCCAATATTTATATGAAATAACAATGGTGAAAGTAGGCATTAATATCTTATACCTGATATTTGAAGAAAACTTAAATTTTTATTTTTTAAAAAATTTTATCACCATGTGGAAAGTTACAGAGTTCTCAGGTTTATGTCTCAGTTATACCGTATTCAAACACCATCCCTTCACCAGTGCACATATTCCACCACCAAAATCCCCGGTATACCCCCCGCCCCCCACCCCAACTGTATAACTGATGAATTTCACTTTATTTTCTCTTCACCATGATTACGTTTGAAAACTTAGTTTTTCTGCCATTAATATGACATTGGATGTGGATATATTGCACACAGTCTTTATTATTTTGAGATTGGTTTCTTCTATCCCCATTTTATTGAGTTTTTTTTTTCGTAAATCGACATTGGATAGTGTTAAAAGTTTTAATTTTTTTCCATTTACTTATATGATCACAGGATTTTTACCTTTCCTTGTTGATGTAGCATATTACCATATTTGATTTTGCATGCTGAATCATTACTGTATCCACAGAATAGTCCCACATGGTAATGATATATAATTCTTTCAATAAATTACTGTCATTGATTTGATATGATCTTGGGTATTTTTGTATTGTTATTTGTCAGGGACATTGGTCTGTAATTTTCTCTTTTAGATAGTTTGCTAATTTTGTTATAGGTTAATGGGGGACCTCAAAAAGAAAAAAAAGAAAAAGTAAAAGTCCTGTCTCAAATATTTTGGAAAAACTCGAAGAGAGTCAATATCTTTGAAGATTTTCCAGAACTCAAAAAATCCATGTGGGCTGGAACAATAGCACAGCGGGTAGGGCGTTTGCCTTGCATGCAGCCCACCTGGATTCAATTCCAAGCATCCCATATAGTCCCCTGAGAACCTCCAGGGGTAATTCCTGAGTGAAGAGCTAGGAGTAACCCCTGTGCATTGTCAGGTCTGACCCAAAAACCAAAGAAAAAAAATCCGTGTGGACATTGGCTTTTTTGGGGGATACTGTTTCAACATCCTTACCTTGTAATTTGTCGGTTTGGGTTTTTATATACCTCCCAATTCAGTGCTGGTAGGTTTTGTTTATTTCTTTTTATATTTCTTCTCGGCTCTCCACTTAAGTTACATAAATTTGTTTATACTTAGTTTCATTATATTTTTAATTTCTGTGGTACCCTTTATAATCTCTTTCTTTACATTTTTGGTCTGATGCATTAGGACTCCTATGCTTCATTCTTCATTAGTCTAGCTAAGGAACTGTATATTTATTTACAAATATTTATTTATTTATTAAAGAACATTTGCCTTTTTTTTAATTTGTATTTTATTTCATTTTTTCCCAATTTTATTATATTGAAAAAATACAAGTCTTTCAGGTTTAAGTCTCAGTCATACAATGATTGAAACCTCATCCCTTCACCAGTGTACATGATCCACCACCAAGAACCCCAATATACCCCCCTCCACCCAGCCTCCAATTAAGTAGCTAATGATCTTTATTTTATTCTCTGTACTTTGAATACATTCAATATTTCAATAGAGAACTCACTATTATTGTTTGGAATTTTGCCCCAACAATCAGGCCTGCTTAAAAGGCATCATTTAATAATTTCTTTTCATTGATGAGAAAGAAAATTCTATGAGTTTTGGATTTCTGATATTTTAATTCAGTTCACAGTCAAGAAACTGCTCTGAGTGCCAAAATGGGTTAGAAGACCTCCTGGTTCATAGACTTTACGAGCAGAGGGTCTGTTTCAAGAGCAGCTGCTCCGGATCTTATCTGGGCCGGTGATCGCCTATGAGCCACAGCATTGCAAAGTTCCTACCTCTGGGTGGGAGTCTTAGGGGGTGGCTCTCGCCACGTGGATGATGCTGCCACCGCCATTTTCCGAGCAGAAAAGCAGGGTGGAAAGGGAAAAATCCCTCCTTGGGCAGCACATGTCTATAAGAAACTGCTCTGGGTGCCAAAATGGGTTAGGAGACCTCTTGGATCATAGTCTTTACAAGCAGAGGGTCTCACATTTGCCTTCTTTAATCTTCTTATTGTCTTTTACATCTAGATTTTCTTTTTGCTATAATGTTTATTATTTTCTTTCTATTATGGCTGCAATTTTCACTTGTTCTTAATCTAGTATCATTTATGTCAGTTTGAAATGTTTATTGAAACTTTCTTTGGTTTACTGATATAAGATAGTTTCTATGAATTTCATGTCAGTAATAATTTCTCCATGTCCACAATGTTCTGCTAGCACATGTAGCACTATAATACTGTTTTCCTGTTGTTCATCAATTTGCTCGAGCGGGCACCAGTAACGTCTCCATTGTGAGACTTGTTACTGTTTTTGGCATATCGAATACACCACGGGGAGCTTGCCAAACTCTGTCATGTGGGCGGGATACTCTTGCCAGGCTCTCTGAGAGGGATGGAGGAATAGAACCCGGGTTGCCCACGTGCAAGGCAAACACCCTACCCACTGTGCTATTACTCTAGTCCATATGAATTCCAATTGTTTCAATTGGAATTCCAATTGTTTCAAGTATTTATTGTTTTTCTTGATCTCCTCAATGTCCTTCAGCAATATGTAGTTTATTTTCCAAATATTTGGTTTACCCAGGTTTTGTGTGTGTATGTGTGTGTGTGTTTACATTTTGCTTTCAAAGCATTGTAATCCAAAAACATACTAGGTATAATACCAATATTCATGAGTATATTAATTCTTGTTTTATGTTCAAGATTGTGTTTTTTTTTCTAAGAATGCCCATGTCCAATGATAAATAATGTACATTCATTTGGCTTTTGATGGGCATTACAATTATTTAGTTTTAGGTGATTTTTCAAACTAAACTGAGAAGCAGATGATTATGTTTTTCTTGATTATCAAGAAAAAGTATTTGATAATTTCAAAAAGTAAGACAGTTCTGTATATTAAGGCACTTGTGATACTATAAGGTGTACAGGAAAGAAAACTGTATGGAGTTTAGGTAGGATAAAATCAGAAAATAGGTATGCAGGCACACTAATTCAACTAACTGGTCTATAAACAGATCATCATTATCAACAAAAAATAACCATTGTCATTTATAGCTTTATTTTTACATGAGTATAATCAGTAAGTGAATACCATAGGCAACATATTAATAGCTTTTTTGTTCAGAGCCTCCTGGGAAAGTTAAGTTTGTTTGTCTGCAGCTAAGAATACAACTGCATTGTCCTTTTTCTTTTTATTCACTGACCATCATAACATTCACTTTACACTTACTTTTAACAAAGTTTTTAAAGTTCTGTGGGCAGGCTCACTATGAGAAACATTCCTCATGCAATTAGTTTTTATGAGTTTACATAATCATAATATCATATTTGTTTAAGTCAAATTGTGATTACTATATGCCCTATCTAGTGACCCACAAATATTAGAAGATCTTAAACTATAGAACAAATCTGAAAATCACAGAGAAAAGACAAAGAATTTTGAAGTAAAATCTAGCAAACATTTTCTCTTAAATCATTTCCAACAGATAAATTAATGTGATAGATAGAAGAAAGATTCTTGATGGTATCTTTTGCAGGTCTAACATTTCCACTAATAGTTTGCTATGGTCAAATATATTGAGTGATTTTGCATTGTTCTTTTAAAAAATCAAGTTTGTATACTTACATTTTAATTAGCCTTCAGTCAAAAATGAGAAGTCCAAAATAACTATTATTCTAAAAGAAGAAATAGTGCAATTTAAATAATAAAGGAAATCAATTATGCAAATAAATGGCTATTCTCACCATTTAGCCTGATAAGCTTCAACAGAGAATAGAAAGTTATACCTTCTTTCTTCTTTTTTCTGTGCTATCTGATGAGAATGTTATTCACTAGAATTAAATGTTCAGTGAAACCCATGCATATCTAAATGTAAATATAATGGTATATATAGAAAAATGAGGGCACAAAGTTAACATGTTTTCTTAAAAGCTGAGGTTTGAAGGAAGAAATAGAAGTAGTATTTTAACAAGCAAAATAGTTTATAATCTAGTCATATTTTTAAAATATTGCATAAAATAGGTGAAAAGGATTTCAAAGACAATTGAAACCAACTGTCCTCTTTAGGTGCTGGTGTAGATAAAAAAGGCTAAACTTTGTCTCAGACCATATCACTGATTATAATAGAACCTTCACCAGATCCAAGTTATTTGACCTGACACCAGATCAGTTTCAAGGTTTGTTAGAACTAACATGTTTCATTTTCTCTTAGTGAAAATGCTGCAAAGTCCTTATATTTTGCTTTTCTAAGAGAGGATTTCTGATTCCTAAATTTACAAGAGCCTGAAAAAGAAAATCTTTCTGTGATTTGCTTTGGCAATCCATGAATTCGTTTATCTATGTGATATAGTCACCCTTGGGTCACAGAACACTTGCTGACTTCTGGAAGGCTTCAATAAAAATCTATAGCTAGGCTTATGCACTTCTATTTTTCTAAGGGAAGTAGCAAAGAACCAGAGGGAGTAATTTTGAGCAGATTTACACTTGAGACTGTCAACTATATGTGATTAGGAAAAATGAGAAAAAAGTCTGCTTTTATCCTTTGTCATAAAATGATTTCTTTTAGCAAATCTTTAAGTTTTACAAATATGTATCAAACTTAGAACTGAAGCACAGACTATTCTAAAAGTGAATCAAGAGTGAGCACTGCCTTTAAGTTAGGAACAATTAATTGAGAGTGTCATGAAAAACACGAACAACAAAAGGTTAGTTGAGAGCATTCTGAAATTGGCACTTTGGGATTGCGTGGCACATAATTAGTACTGAACATATACCTCAGACACAAAATTGAAATGTGATAAATATTGCTACAGTGCTAGTAGTACTGAGGGACACATTTATAGTAGAACTTGAATCAATAGGTAGAATTTTAACTAATGTAACTTGACAATGAAAACATGATAAAACCTATGAGATAAAAAGAGGCAGAACACGTAACAAGACACTTCAATAATTAAGGTTAAATAGAACCTGTAAAGATATGTTTGTTTACATTGATCGTCAACACATGTGAAAAATGACCTTACCTGAAATGAACATTAGATCAGCCGATATTCTTTCATTTGTTTGTTTTCAGATTCTCTAAAAATTGCCTTCATTTTAGAATTATGACATTCTGATAATGTAAGCCTAACTGCAAAATAATCTATCTGTACATAGTTTTCACTTACTTCCCTTTCCCATACTTTTATCACATGCATTTACCAACATTTTGCATTACTTGTAATTTTAGATTAACCTTTGGCCAAGACCTTCCACTTGTGCTTTGTGAGCTGAATGACAATAGACCTATTATAAGCAAGAAAATCAGCACCTTACCAAAAAGACAGATTGCCTTAAGTAGAACAGTTGTAAAAAAATGAGGAGTTAAAGTAAATTCCCAACTTAACAGCAGATGTTGCTGCTCCTGCCAAATCTGCTCAGTCCATAAGTCCCGTTTTTGAAAAAGAGTAAGTTAATTAGTGGAACATAATTTTATTTAGAAGATTAACAATTTATTTTAGTGTAATTTAAAATCTTGGAGATTTATATAATCATTAATATAGATTAAATAATATAGTTAATTCAAAAGGTATATAGAATATTGCATTTAAAATCAATTATGTTGGGAACATATATAAAAGAGATGGAGTGCATTACTTGGTTATATTAAGTTACAAGTTTGATCCCAGATCAGAGCTATCCTGAACAGCACCTGAGCACAGAACCACTGGGTTCATGTACCCAGGCCATATCCCTTGGAGGGATATTGTCTTTCCAGTCACTTCTAGGGAGGACACTTGCTTTTTTCAGTCACTCTCACTGTCACTGTCATCCTGTTGTTCATCGATTTGCTCAAGAAGGCACCGTAACATCTCCATTGTGAGACTTGTTGTTACTGTTTTTGGCATATCGAATATGCCATGGGTAGATTGCCAGATTCTGCTGTGTGGGCAGGATACTCTCGGTAGCTTGCTGGGCTCTCCAAGGACAGAGGAATGTATCAGAGAGTAAAGCAGGTGGGGAGTTTGCCTTGTGCAGGGTTGACCTGGGTTCAATCCTTGGTATCGCATATAACTAATGCTAGCACTGTAAAAAATGATCTCTGAACACAGAGCAGAGTGAGGAGTAAGATCAAAGCACTGTTGGGTGTGGCCCCAAGAATAAAATAAACAATTTATTAAATACTAAACATGATTATTGTTACTATTTAAATAATCAATAATGTGTATAATGGATTAGAATTTTATTAGAATTTTATTACTAATTTTATTAAAAATAAAAATCTAAATGTTGATCAGAATCTGGATTTTAATGGATTATGTTTTGCGCCCAGAGAGTTAATGCATAATCATTTGACCCTGTAACCACCTTCATATGAGTAGTTCAATAGGCTACATAAAAATTGAAGATCATGTGTCAGAGAGAAGTCCTCATAGCCACAAGAACTCTGATTTGCCTAACTCCATAGTAACTACTCTTTCTCTTGTTAATTTCTTGGTTGATATGAAACTCTACAAATTAGTTGTAAAGATATATTTTTCTTATTTGGTTTAAATCCTACTTAAATATCACACCATCAAAGTAATATTTCCTAACCACAACATTAATTAGCATATTTATCATTTCACTTCTTATATTCTTTCCTTACATCATAATAATTATTTAATTTTGTCATTTAAATGGGAATATGTGAGCAAACATTAAATAAATACACTCATTCACACATTTTTAAATATACAACTATGAATTAATTACATAGAACAATTCCCGATTTATAGAAAATGTGCAAAGGCATTTTACCTGTCACAGATTTGGTGCATACCACTGAGAGCAAAACTGATGGTACTGTGCATCTGTGCATTCAACATTTCATGGCTCAAAGCCACGAGACTCTTTTCTGCATGACCAACTGACTAATTGCTGTACTTGGCCTTTTCTATTCTCCTCAATTAATGCAATGCACAATTGCACATAGCAACAGAGTCACCCATACAGAACAGAATATGGGCCAGAATTAGGCTCTAAATCCCAGAAGCACCTGTTACAAATATAAAGTGTCCAGATGGTCCAGTCTTTGTAGGGAAGTGTCAAACAGTGACTTATCTGTCTTTCTTACTTTTAGTTTAAGGTCGAAAACATGATCTGTTGGAAGGAGGGAGCCAAATAAAAATCATGAAAAATACCTAGGATTTGGGGAGAAATTTCTCAATTTGTTTATCTAAATCCTTATTGCCCAGTGGAACTCACTGTTATCGTTTTTCTAAGCATGCAAATAGGATTAGTCCATGATTACATGGCAGGCTTCGGTATAATTAGATAGATTTATTTAAACACAGCTGTAAAGCATAAAAAATGTGAAATATTTGATGATTATAAATTGAGCAGTTTGTGGACTCACACTTCAGTCTTCAATCAACTTCATTGTTCTGATTTTGTTTAGAGTCCTAGAAAATGCAAAATATTCTCTTAGCTTAGCTCAGCTTCTTATTGTTTTTATTTCAAAGCGAAAAGTGAGGAAATGATGTGGCATTAGGTGTTTCAGTGAATTTTAACAATTGATATTATCTGTGCTCTTCCTATTGCCTGTCATTGGTATAGGATTGTACTTTGTGTCACATGAATAATCTCTAGCAATGAGATTTTAAACCTTAATGAAATATTTAGCTAGATTTTGTATTACAAATTATATGAGTGTGGCATGAAAACCTGGCTTATTCTAAGTTGACAAACGTTTATGATAACATTATTGGTATGCAAATGTTACATAATTGGTATGCAAATGTAGGGAAATAATTATTTTTTATAGTCACTGCCTATTTGAAAAGTGAGTCTTCAATGCTTCCATAATCAGAAAAAATATTTATATTTATTTTACTATTGATGTATTCTAAGGTTTTCTTCTAAATTTATCTCATTACTATTTTAGACTGTTAGAACAGGCATGAGAGATCCAGTGCTTTCTGTAGCCTCATTCTAGGTCATAACTGCAAATTAACATAAATTCCTTTCCTTTGCATTGACATTTGTTAAAAATTAGATCTCTATTTCCCCTGATTTTTAAGTGAGAGTGCAATATGGGCAGAAGCTACAGCTGATTGATGGGGGATCACTCCTGGCAGTGTCAGGGCACCAGGGATCAAAGCAGGATTCTAGAATATAAGACATGTATTCCAGAAATTGAGCTACCTGGTTTGATATTTTTCAGGCAGAGTTCTAGATATTTCTTTATATTCTTATCAAGATTAAGTGATATTTGTTGTCATGCAAAGATCATATTCCAAAAAGTTACATTTTGAAACAACATTCAATTTTTACACTTTCTAATTAAGAGTGCTCATAATTTGTTTAAATAAATAGCATATTTATAAATGATAAAATATACAGATTAATTAATTTTAACTCTATTAACTTATCATATAAAAGTTCAGAGTATTAAACATTATCAACAAAAATAAAATATATTCCTTTTTTTCACACAGAATTAATAGACTGATATCTTCAATTAAATCAATGTAAACATGCTCAAAGAAACAACAGTAAATGTTCATCGATTGCTCGAGCGGGCACCAATAATGTCTTTATTTGTCCCTGTCACATGCCAGTACCTGCTTGTTCCAGGAACATGAAGAACACGTTATTGTTGTTACTGTTACTGTTTTTGGCATATCAATTACGTCACAGGTATCTTGTCAGGCTCTGCCATGGAGGTGGGATATTCGTGGTAGCTCATATATTAAAAAAATTAACATACTTAAAACAGATATATTACCTCATAAATATGTTATTCTTATAATGTCCAAATGGCATTCTTGATAGAATCAAAATAATTATATAATTAATTTGGAAGTACAAAAGATGCAGAATAATGAGAAAATTCCAGAACAATAAAACAATAGAAATAAAAATATTACTGATATTTTAATTATATTACAAGTGATAGCAGGACTGTAGTGATAGCAAAGCAGGTAGGGCATTTACTTTGCACATGGTCACTGGGGTTCGACTCCTCCATCTCTGTTGGAGAGCCCGGCAAGCTACAGAGAGTATCTCGCCCCCACAGCAGAGCCTGGCAAGCTACCCGTGGCATACTCGATATACCAAAAACATTAACAGGTCTCACACTGGAGACGTTACTGCTGCCCACTTGAGCAAATCGAGGAACAACGGGACAAGAGTGCTACGGTGCTGCACGTGATAGCTACCAAAAATATCAAAGTTTTGCAATAAAATTGAACTTGCAGATCAGTGGAACAAAACTAAAAGACCAGAATAAAAATAATTTGCAAATAATTTACTACAAAGTATTATAAAACTTCAATCTTAGCACTGGCTAAGCACTGTCCTCCCGTTGTTCATTGCTGTGCTCCCTTCGGTAGCAAATATACTAAAACTGGAACGATACAGAGAAGATTAGCAAGACCCCTGCGCAGGGTGACAGGCAAAAAGTTTCAATAAAGAAAAAAAATTCTCTTCAATAAATATTGGCTGAAAATGGATAGCAATGTAGAAAAGAATGAAACTAGATTCTTAACACCAAAAATAACAAGAAAAATAATTCAAAATGTGTTATAGTCTTGGATAATAACTAAAGTATTGAAAGGGAAATCAGTGATGATATACTTCTTGACATTGAACTTAGAGATAAGTTTGGAGATCTTCAATATCAAGGAAAATAGAAGTAAAAATAAATAGGGCTAAATCAAATTTAAAACGCACAATTAAAAAATTTATAAAAACAAAAAGATATTCACTACTGAGTAGGAGATGTTTGTACATCATGCTTGGTAATGAATATACAAAGTATTTATTACATTCTTGAAAATGAAATAAGGAAACAAATAACTGAATAATGGGAAGAGGCTGTTAACAAGAAATACTATCTCCAAAATTAAAAAAATATATATTTTATCATCTCTTTTTGTTAAGAAATGCAATTTAAAGTAATAATGAGAGCCCTTCATACCTTTGAAAATGATTATCAAAAACAAATATAGAAGGACTGAAGAGGATACAAATAAAAGGGAACACATGTATGCAGTTTGTGTGAAGATAAATTTGTGTAGGCATTGTGAAAAAAATTATGCATGTTATTTAAAAAAAATTAAAACATTTTTGTGCTTTTATTGTCCTACTCCTGACTGTTTTCCTGAAAGTTAAAAACCCACTAATTCAAAGAGTTATATGCGCCTCTACATTTACTGCAGCACTATTTCTGAGAACCAAGAACCAGAAGAAGCCTAAAATGCTTTTAAGTAAATAGATGAATTTCTGGTGTTCAATGGAACATGACTTATCTCTTAAAGATGAAAATTTAGCAATTGTAGCAATATGTATTGACTTGTTAAAAAAGTACTATGAGTTATAAAAAGAATACATATGGAGAAAGTATACACCATCTAATTTTACTCATATATTTTACCTATGCAAAAAGCCAATGCTGGAACAAATAGAACAGAAATAAGCTTATATTCTATAAAATCCTGATAGCCTTAGAACAACATAAAGCATTAGATGCATAAGCTCAGTCCAGATCTTAAGACTCAACATTTCAATGTAGTTCTATAATATAAAGAAACTGTTGTACCAGTACATACAAGGAAGTTTGCAAATGATTCATATTTCCTGATATATTATGTTCATTCAGATTAGCTACATTATAAGTACTTTACTTTTTTCTTTTTTTTCCGGGCAGGCATGAGGTTGATAATGGAACCATGTGGTGTTAAGGAATCAATCCAAACTTCTCACATGCAAAGTTTGTGTGCTAGCCCTTTAAGCTATCTCCCTAACCCACATTTATTTTTATTTTAAATTTTATATTTATTCTTTTCTTTTTTGTCTCTCCTGCCTTTCATCTGAAATATTATACAAGCACATCTTTTTTTTTTTTCTTTACTTTTTGAGTCACACCAGGCGATGCAAAGGGGTTACTCCTGGCTCTGCACTCAGGAATTACCCCTGGCGGTGCTCAGAATAAAAGCACATCTTAATGACCACCTACTTTGCTTACTTGTTGACTGGAAATAAGTATTTTGAAAAAAGAATTTGAACAAGAATAACATGCACAACCTTTATATTTATGAAAGTGAAAATAAGAAATCCCCAATAATAGCTCATAGGTCACAACTAGAAGAGATATAAATTCATTTTCCAGAGAATATTTAGAAACTCAGTTTCATAATCATTAAAAGAATTATTGCTTAAACATTAGAAAATGATTGGTTTGGCATATATTTAATAATATTTTATACTTGTCAAAGTTGCCAGTTTATATATATGGAAACAATGAGGGTAATTTTAAGTTATTCATTTTAAAGATCTCAGAAAAGACTCATAAATTCTCCTTAATACTGACTGTCTAATTTACATGTATTGTGCCACATAATGGCAGGACATATGTAAGATTTTTCAAGTAAGATTTGCTGATATAAATGGTGCCAACAGCTTCAGACACTGAATGCTTTCCTTTGTTTCTAGACATAAAAATGACTCTCAATCCTTAAATTCACAGATGTGATGTGATTTCCTTCTTTTTTATTTTAAACATGCTATTGAACTTTATGTTTATTTCAATGTGTATAGTCAGATGATTATAATGATATATGATTCTTAGGACTAGAGAGTGAAACCAGTTAAGTAGCTGAATGTCAGTGAAACATACTTACAGCAGGTGCTACTGTGTTATCATAAGCATACAGCCTATAATTATTAAAACAATTTATTGAAAGAAAGCATATATCTAATATGAATATAGGTTTCAAAGTTGAGATTTAAAGTAACTACTATGCTTTACATTTGTAAAACTATTTCAATTGTTTTTTGGTTATGTTTATGATTTGTACATTGCAGTTCAAATTATCATATTGAAGGGAGAACTTGTTTATTATAAATGTATGTATGCTATAAATTCACATGTTTTTGATAGATGTGACTTCCTGCTTCGTTATAAACATCTATATGATTTCAATCCCTTACCCTAGGATTATTCAATGGTTAAAAAAATTGACACAAGTTACATAAAACTAAACAAAACTATGCATTCTAATATTTATATACCTATTAACATACTTATTATTTTAGTGTTAGCAACTAAACATACATCATTAATAAATTATATAACGTTTTTATTCCTACATAAATTTAATTTATATTTAAAGTGTTAATATAAGTTTATTTCAAAATAACACATTTCCTGTCAAAATTATTTTTAAAATAGAGAGAAGCAAACAAATCAAAAATAAGTTATAATCCTTTTACAGAGATTTTTTGGTGTGTAACCTGGCTTTGAGTTTAATTCCATATATTGTTTTCTTGGGTTGGAGAGATAGCACAGCAGGTAGGGCAATTACACTGCATATGGCCGACCCAGGTTCAATTCCTCCCTCTCTCTCGGAGAGCCAGGGAAGCTGCTGCCTGCATGACAGAGTCTGGCAAGCTACCCATGGCGTATTCATATAACAAAAACAGCAACAACAAGTCTCAAAATGGAGACGTTACTGGTGCCCACTCAAGCAAATCGATGAACAGTGGGACAACAGTGCTTCAGTGCTATTGTTTTCTTATTTCACAAAACTTACAAACTTATATAGAAGTTAAGTAACATAAGTGAGATTTTTTAAAATAAAGTTATATATGAATATAGGTGCTAAATAAGAAGAGAGAAAAAATAAATATTTTTAAGCAAATAACACTTTTGGCCTTGATGAATTTTGCTCTGCGTACATATATAGTGAGCCAGATTAGCATATATTTAAAATGCTATTATCTTGATTAAGGCCAAAGTTTCAGTCTAACAGACAAGGGTTCTAAATCACACATATTAGAGTTATCTTAGAATTTTTTTTATATAAATAATCCTAATACTGCAGGTTTGAGGTATTTGACTGGAATATCCAGGAATCTATCATGTAAAAATATTTCTGCGTGGAGAAATAATACAGAAGTTTAGGTGATTGTCTTGGAAGTGACTGACTGGGTTTGATCCCTGGCACCATGTATAATACCAAGAGCTTTCTAAGAGTAAATCCTGAGTGCAGAGCCAAGAATAAACCCTGAGCACTACTGACATAGGCAGGCAGGCAGATAGGGAAGGGCCCCACCCAAGGCAATGGCAAACTTCCCAGGAATAGCTCTGACCTTGCAAACACCAACCTTGAGAAAATAGGAACTGAGCCCTGGCCCTAGCAACAGACCCAGAGAAGCTCCAGCAGAAACAAAAGGCCAGGAAAGGAATTTCAAGGAAGACCATCACCACTCCCAACCCTCTTGGTAGCCTCCTTAGCAACAGACTTTGACCTAGGTAGAAGCCCCCTGTGGAGGCATGTTGGAGAAACACTATAAAGACTGCCTTAAAGAAAGGAAGCTTGACCACGTGCTGCTTCCTGAGCCCATGTGCTACTGTGACCATGTGGCCAAGCACATATGATGCCTGAGCACATGTGTGTCGCTGTCTCTCCCATCTTGACATGTGTATTCTCATGCTTTCATGTCTAATGCTAGGATGTGTGTTGGGGCTCTCTCTGCCCTTGGGGAAGACAGGGTTCTCTCTTGAGCACATCACTCTCCACTCCCGATTTCTCTTTCTACTTCTCTTCAAAAACCTCCAAATAAAATCGGTTTTACTTCACTGCTTGTGTAATCCTGAGATTCTTTCCTGTAAGTTGAGACAGGAACCCAGTAAGCCTGAGTTCCAGGTGGCAGAGTTGAATGGGGACAAAGTGACTGTTTTTCTCCTCCTAGCTTCATAGAAGCCAGCTGTGGGGCCCACTGACATCACTACTGCTGGTTGTGACTGTCAAAATAAAACTAACAAATGCTTTGCAGTTGTTTCTGAGGCAGTAAGAATAGATCTTTGCCCTATATGTAGTATCCATTAAAAGGGAGTCACTTGTTATGACATTAGATGTCAAATTATTTTACAAAATATAATATCCAGGGCTGGAGCCATAGCACAGTGGGTCGGGCATTTGCCTTGCTCACGGCTGACCAGGATTTGATTCCCAGCATCCCATAGGGTCTCCTGAGCACCACCAGGAGTAATTCCTGAGTGCAGAGCCAGGAGTAAACCTTGAGCGTCAACGAATGTGACCCTAAAAGAAAAGAATATATAATATATATACATATTATATATATAATTTCCATAATAAAATATCTCTTTGGTTTATTCAGTTAGTATACTTCAAAAACAATGGGAGTAAACACAAATGATGAAATTAGATCTATTTAAATTTAAAGGGTAAAGGAGCTTATAAAAGGCAATTTGACATAAAACTATAATTAAAAGCTTCTCTCGGAGAGCCCGGCAAGGTACCGAGAGTATCCTGCTTGCACCGCAGAGCCTGGCAAGCTACCTGTGGTGTATTCAATATGCCCAAAACAGTAACAACGAGTCTCACAATGGAGACATTCCTGGTGCCCGCTTGAGCAAATGAGTGAACTATGGGACGACAGTGCTACAGTGCTATGTTTTGTCAATTTAAATTTAAGTTCTTTTGTTTTGTTTTGGGGCTACATCTGGCAGTGCTCAGGGCTTACTCCTGGCTCTGTGCCTAGGGATCAGTCTTGGTTATGATAGGGATAAGACTCTGATTGGCCATATGCAAGACAAGCTCCTTACCCTCTGTATTATCTCTATAGTCCCTAGACTTTCTTTTCCCTTTAAATGTAATTTTGTTAAGAAACCATGATTCACAAAGTTATTTACAATGCATTTGTCTTAGCCATGCAATGTTCCAACAACAATCCCACCTCCACCATCATCTTCTCACAACATGGAGTAAATTTCCACTGAATGAAGTTATTCCCAAATTACTGTAAAGTCCCCTTTTCTATTGCCATACTAGTCACACCAACAGCCTGTATTTTCATTTTTTTTGTATTTTCTGGGGTGTTTTGTTTGTTTGGGGACCACACCCAGGAATGTTTAGGGGTAACTCCTGACCCTCACTCAGGAGTCACTCCTAGCAGTGCTCCAGACATCCTATGGGATGCCGAGGATAGAACCCAGATGACTATTCTGACCACAAGGCAAGCACCATACTGGCTGTACTCAGTTCTACATTCTGTACCATTTTGCAGAGAAGATCCTCAGAATTTAGTGAACACTCTTAATAGATGGTGCTCCTTTGCAGGCCTGTGACCCTGTGCCAGTACTTTATAGAAACACTGTGGCACAACACTAATGCTCCTTAGCCCCCAAATACTCCACAATTCTTTTTTTTTTTTTAATTTTTTATTGAGTCACCATGTGGAAAGTTACAAAGTTTTCAGGTTTAAATCTCAGTTATACAATGCTCGAATACCCATCCCTTCACCAGTGCTCATATTCCACCACCAAGAATCCCAGTATAGCTCCACCCCGCCCCCTCACACCCCAAACCCCCCCACACCCCGAGCCCTCCCCACTAAGCCCCCCCCGCCTGTGTAACTAATAAATTTCACTTTACTTTCATTTTGATTGCATACAATATTTCAACAAAACTCACTATTATTGTTTGGAGAGTCTCTCCCCTAAAGTCAGACCTGCTGAAAAGGAAGCATTAGATAATTTGTTTTCCATTGCTGAGCACAATTCTTAATTGAACACAGAGATCACTGTTCTTTGAAAGTTACCTGAACCTAAGTGGATGAATGCAAATCCTCTCAAGAGATGGAAAAGATTAGAATCTGGAAAGGGCAACTGTTGGTAACACAGACACAAACAAAAATAACTAAGATGTATTATAATTATTATTTTAATTTGACATTCAGAGCACATGGTAGAAATCACATCGCGTCAACATCCGCTGCGGGCCTTCTCAATGCTTGTTTTAATTAAACAGTCGGATTCCCCTGGTCCGCACCAGTTCTAAGTTGGCTGCTAGGCACTGGTAAGGCACTGCAGGGAACCAAGGAACCACAGGGAACCGGAACCGGCCCCAGGTATGATCCCGGCAGGGGGAGGGGGAGGAGGGAAAGGTGGAGGAGGACTCCCCTGGCCGCCTCTTGGCACCTCACCAGGCCCGCCTGGACATACCAGTGCCCCCCCTGTCTCCCCAGGGACGGCCCCCACACCCGCCACAACTGGGGCGATCCACAGGAAGGGCCTGGCTCACGTCCACAGTTGCCACTGCCACCAGATAATCTCCTCATTGGCCACCCTCCAGAACTCACAGCTGCTTCTCCCAGAAGGGAGCATAAAATGAGGCCCCCATAATCATTCCACCAGACTCTGTGCCAGAGTCTGTTTCCACTCGGGGTGCCTAGAGGGGGTGGGTAAGAGCCCTCCCTGACCCAAGGGACCCAGCCCTGGCAGCCGACCTCCACTACCCAATTGTCGCCAAGCTCCAGGTCTCTTTCCACATGCTCAGGCAGAGCCTCACTCATGAGTGAACATATTCCTGGACACATGATAAGACACTCCCTACTCACTGTCACTGTCGCTGTCATTCCTTTGCTCATTGATTTGTTTGAGCGAGCACCAGTAACGTCTCTCATTGAGAGACTTATTGTTACTGTTTTTGGCATATCCAATATGTCACGGGTAGCTTGCCAGGCTCTGCCATGTGGGCGCGATAGTGTCGGTAGCTTGCCAGGGTCTCTGGGAGGGGTGGAGGAATCAAAAATGGGTCGGCAGCATGAAAGGCGAACACCGTACACTGTGCTATCGCTCCAGCCCACTCCCTACTCATTTTCCATAAAATCATAAAGAAAAAAATATATATATGCCTCTTGGAGAGCCCGGAAAGCTACTGAGAGTATCCCACCGGCATGGCAGAGCCTGGCATGCTCCCTGTGGCATATCAAATATGCCCAAAACAGTACAATAACAGGTCTCATTCTCATGACCCTGAAAGAGCCTCTAATTGTTGGGAAGACAAGTAAGGAGAGGTTGCAAAAATCTCAGGGCTGTGATGAATAGAGACATTGCTGGTGCCCGTTCAAGTAAATCGATGAAAAATGGGATGAGAGTGATACAGTGACATAGTGATTACTTTAATTAAATCATGTCAAGCACATCTGTAAGGTTGAAAGTGTGAAATGCATGAACTGGGATATATTTAGAAACATATTATAAATATACTATTTTAACAAGGTAAAACTGCAATTTCGTGAAAAATGACAGCCTAGAAAAGTGAACTAAGCTGAATAACATTGAAGACATTCAATATTTAAAGGTGCCTAAGGCAAACAATACTGATAATAAACATATACCCAGTCATAAGGTTAGAAAAAATCATGAAGGAAAACCACAGCAAAATAATCTAAAATTTAAAGTTATTTAGTTTAAAATAACTTTGAATAAGGACACTCAGTGATTCTTATCACTGATATATTCATCTCACTTCAGTTTTTTGATAAAATTTATATCATAATATTTTAATTTTATTTAAAAATATTTTCCTTGTGTTTGCAGAAATGAAGGCTATTTAAGACAGAAGATTCTGATTTTGTCAAAATTCATCCTTGTGGCTCATAGTTTAGCATTGTCCCAAATTTAGTTTCCAAATTTAGGTTAAGAAAATTTGTAAATACATAAATACTTCATTAATATTTTCAACTATGGTCTATAGCAATTGTGGGAACTTCATTAAATGTGTTTTTAATGGGATCACAAACCAAGGCTTGCAACTCTGGTTTCCAAAGAGTCATGGATTTGAAGATTTTAGGATTACAGGATATAATAAATGATAAGCCTAAATATTTTATTTCAGAAAAGTTTCTGTCTCCTTTGGAGGCTAATTCTGAGTTCAATAAAGGACAATAAAAATAAACTCTTAAAGAAAAATAACCATGTTAGGGCGTGGATCGAGATCTCCCTATAACGACAAAGAGACTCCAGAGACTGCAAACAGCAAGCAGGGTTTATTGTAAGACTGGCTAGCCAGGGTCCAGCCGCCTACACGGACACGCAGGTCCAGCAGGTTGGGCAAAAGACCCCGAGCTTCTCCAAAGGAGATCTTATATAGGCCTTCCCCGGCCGTTACAGCAGAGCCCGCGCATTTCATAGCCAATAGATTTGTAGTATTGCAAACTTTCTTAACCAATCCATTTAAAAGGACATCACTCCTTAGCCTATGTTTTTACAGATCAGTATTTGCGCCAATATTCAGGAATGTCCCGGTTCTGGGGGCAGTTCTGGGTCTTGTGATACGGGTCATGTGATATGGGTCTGGTTATCTGGTCTGACCACCTCCCTTCTTGCGAACCGGGGTGCTTGTATCTGAATTCCTTGCTCAGGGGCAGAAAATCAAGTTATTCTAGAATGCGGGCTCCTGTAAAAAGAGTCTTAAGAAAGCTAAATAGATTCCTGTGGTCTGTCCTGGGCCAGATCCTCACAACCACATGGACAACATTGGTGAAATTGGTCCAAAGAGGTAAGAAATATTCTTCTTAAAGTCTTACCAACAATTCTTAATTGAGAAAAATCTTAAGAGAAAAAACAAGGCTTTGCTTTCAATAATAATTCAATTGAGATATTTTATAAAACCAAATTGAGTACTAGTAATAATTTTATGAGGGAAATTGTAACCGGAAAAATGTTTTGAGCTATTCAGTGCTAACAAGCATTTATAGGCTTGTTTGTTCTGTTCTATATTAATTCCTAAGTTTATTGAGTAAAGAGCGGGCTTCAAGATATTCAAATGCAATGACCTGAGTTTTCCTTGTGTGTGTGTTTGTGCTTGTGTTTGTGTCAGCATGTGTGTGCATATACACATGCGTATGCTTGTGTGAAGAACATTTTTATGAATTAGGAAATATTTTCTTTAAACTTGGAAAATAAACAAGATTTTTTTCCTGAAAATTGAAAACAAGAAAATCAATAATTTCCTGACATAATTCTATTTAAAGTCTTTAAATTGTAAATGGACAGTTTAAAAAAAAACACATTATTCCAGTTTGGGCAACAAACTTTAAAAAAAGCTTTAAAAGTAATTTAAATTTTATAAAATTATAGATCTAACAAATGAGATTGTCTTCCTTATATAAATTTCAATTATAGGACTGGATTAAATTTAAAATTCTATATCAGAAATGTGTGAAAATCAAGTAGCTAATTCAAAGCCACTACTTGTTTATATACATTTTAACCTGCAAGCAACATTGAGTTTTGTTCTGGAGTTAGCTTGGAAATAAAACTAATTATTAATATTGATGCTGTGTATAAGCATCATTACACAGTTGATTTGACATGTTAAATCACTGTCATGTTAAAGATAATTCTCTAGCTCATAACAGCCTGGAGAAATGGTAAGGTCACAAATTAGCTACAAATCTATTTCTTTATAGTTCTCCTCTAGGGACTACTTTGTTAAAAAATATATACATTTGTTTCATATCATTTTTTTACTTAAGGGTGAAGCCTGAGGTTTTTAAATGACTGCCATTTCCAAGGCCCATGGGCTAAGAACTCTCCTTCTCTAGTGTTTCCTGTTTCCCTTCAAACCCTGTACCCTGACGTAGGTCATTGTTAGAAGCTTTCTTCGAACCAGTAATGTTGTTTGCTGAGCATTGCTATTTAGGCTGCACAATGAATATTTCTCACTCTGCCAGCCACCATGAGTATTTCTTCTAACTTCAGTGTTTCAAAGCAAAAGTTCTGCCATTTAATCCCAAACAGGCACGAAAAAAAAATCATGGGTGTTGCCGTTAAAGACAGCTGTTAGGGCTCAGTGTAAACTTGGTTCTGTTAAAATAGAGTGGCATCATGAACTGGAGGAAACTGCTGAAGTATAGTGGAAAGGCTGGCCAATGAGAGGAGTTGACCCCTGCCTTGTTTTCTTTTTATCTTTTAAAATTGAATTAGAGTAAAGTCCACAGTTGTTACAGAGTTGTTCATGAGGGGTTTCAGTCATTTAATGTTCCAAAACCAGTCCCTTCACCAGTATACAGTGTCAAAAGTAGGTAAAGGGATATACATGATAACCTTTTAGGATCTGTATTCAAACAATAATGAGCAAAAGGAGGAGAGAGAGAGGGAGAGAGACAGACAGACAGAGAGACAGAGACAGAGACAGAGAGAGACAGAGAGAAGAGAGAGAGAGAGAGAGGCAGTCAGAGACAGAGAGAAAAGAAAAAAGAAAAATGCCCACCATAGAAGTGGGAAGTTGGAAACTGGAGACTTCGGTGCTAGAAAATGTACATTAGTGAATATTGAGTAATTCTTTTTGCAAATGTTTTTCCTTCCTTATAAGTTTATTCTCTTTTATATATACCTCTTTTAAAAAGAAAATGTAAAGCCCTTTGAGAAAGATGCTGCACTACAAAACTGACTAGAGGACTTTTAAAAGCATTTACATACATCTCAATCTCAAAGGGAAAGAGAAATAATTAGCAATGACAATGTTTTTGTTTTTACATAAATGCTCCAAGGAAAGGAAGGTCAGGAACCCAGAATCAGGAGAAGCTGGTTTAAATTTAATGCCACTATCATGGCACTTTCATGTTATCACACACAGAGAATGCTTATCCTGGGAAGGACAAATCAACTTAAGGGCCATATCCATCTTTAGTCTTTCTCCCAATTAAAGCAATTTTATTCTTGTTTTCCTTTTCAGAACCACAGGCGATTATGCCTTATAATTTTCTTCACGCTTTATTGATCTCTTAGGACTTTTCTACTCAACTCAGAAATTGCCATAGAACAAAATATTATTTTTCTTTCTTAGTTACTAATTATAGGTATTACTCCTTATGTCAACCTAACTAAAGTTTTTAGTACTTTTTCAAAATAGTGTCATATCGTATGGCATTCAATATCTAGCACTCTATGGGATGAAAATATTGTGGAATGTAAATATTTAGTTTGTAAAGATTTACATTCAAGTATGGAGTAGTGTATCATGACCGAGTTATCTGGAGGCTTGGAAATAATGCTAATTGGTGTTGGCATTATTTCCATTAGTAAACATGCATTAAAGGAAAAAAGGTCTGGCATAAAATGTAACTGAAGTAATAATGATTAAGTCATTAACAATTTAAAGCATAAGCATTTTCCTGAAAGATGATGCAAATATATTTTTGTTCAATTGAGTCATACGCTACCTGGATCCTAACACTGGGGTCAGCAGATGGAATACCAAGCTGTCCAACATGTCTACCTCTGGTATATCCTGTAAGGATCCCAATCCATTTCCCCAACCTCAGTGGGGATAGAGTGCTATCAGAGAAACTCTTAGGAACTAGTTCCACTGCGCCACTGTCAGGCACAATGAAAAGGCAGAAGGATTCACCTGTGCTAGTTGGCAGTCATCCCGTTGCTCATCGATTTGTTTGAGCAGGCACCAGTAACGTGTCATTGTGAGACTTATTGTTACTGTCTTTGGCATATCCAATGCGCCACGGGTAGTTTGCCAGGCTCTGCCGTGCAGCATGATACTCTCATAGCTTGCCGGGCTCTCCGAGAGGGGCGAAGGAATCGAACACGGGTCGCCTGCATGAAAGATGAATGCCCTACTGCTGTGCTATCGCTCCTAGTTGGCAGCAGTTAAATTAAATGAAACAACAGAAGATAATTCAAGTAGAAAGAGAAAGTATGAGAAAACACCAAGAAGAAATAACAGATCTTGGATTGGAGCAAGAGATCATCTCATAGGGCATTTGCCTTGCATGAAACCATTCCAGGTTTGATATCTGGTAACCCGAATGTTCCCCCAAGGCCATCCGGGAGTGATTTTTGAGAGCAGAGGCAGGTATAAGCCCTGCCACCTTACAAAAAAAAAAATAAATAAGAGAAAACGAGAGAGATATAACCAATCTGATTAACATATAAAACACACATTCAAATGACTAAGCATCAGATGACACAAACAGCAGTGTATTCGAGAACAGAAATCATACACAAGAAGAAAATGAACAGGAACGGGTCAGTGTGCTAGAGAGCAAGATGTATGAAATCATACCCGCAAAAAGCAGGAAAAGCATTGTACACAATGTAATACTATTAAATCTGGTACATCCATACTCAGTTATGAATATAGATGAAGTATTGTAGCTTGGATTAAAACTTGGATTTTACTGGTGGAAGTGAAACTAAGTGAGTCAGAAAGAAAAGAGAACGAGATAGCCTTGTTCATATTCAGAATATAAATAGAGCAAAGTATTATACAACTCGCAGTGGAAAAGTGCTGGTTGTATGCTCAATAAATCTGTCACCTTGAGGATGCTAAGGAGAAGATAAAACTTTATAAAAAATGTACGATCTTTGAACTTTGATAGTGGGTATAGTGTACAATAAAAGAAACAATATTGGTACTATAATTAATAAAGAGATACTTAATCCACTCATCCATTGTTGGGCACGTGGGTTATTTTCAGATACTAGCTTTCTGTAAATGATGTTACAATGAACATAGGAATGCATTTGTCATTTTGGATGAAATACTTTTAGTTATTGAGATATGCCCAGGAGAGGGGTTGTAGGGGTTGAAGGAAGCTTTAATTAATTAATTAATTAATTTTGCTTTTGGGGTCACACCTGGCAATGCACAGGGATTATTCCTGGTTCTGCACTCAGTAATTACTCCTGGCGGTGCTCAGGGGACCATATGGGATGTTGGGAATCGAACCCAGGTCGGCTGTGTGCAAGGCAAACACCCTACCCGCTGTGCTATCACTCCAGCCCCAGAAGCTTTATTCTTAAATTTCTGAGAAACTTCAAAACTGAATTCTTAAGAGACTGAATTCAGCAATATTCCCACCAGAATTTAGTAAGCTAATAAGTGCTCACTTTTTGCTACATGTCCAACCTAATTTACTATTTCCAGACTTTTTTGATACAGGCTATTATCACTGGTATGAGGTATTACTCCATTATCATTTTGATTTGCATTTCCTTGTCAATCATCTTTGAGGAATTGTCTGTTCATCTATTTTCCCCATTTTTTTTCTGGGGTTTTGTTTTCTTTTTTATTAAAAAATATTGTTCTTGAACATTTTAAATACTTTATTTAAATATTTTAATCTACCTTTTACATCAGTACTTTTTCTGATGTTTGCTGTGCCAATTATTTTCTAGTCAGTGAAGTGGGCTTTTAATTTGATTTAGCCTCAATTGTTTATTCCTGACTTTTTTCTTGGGCAATAAGATGACATAATTGAAGGATCCTTGTGGTTAAGATACCACCGATAACTTCTTTTGTATTCCACATCTATTTTGTAGGAGAAAAATAATATCAAGGTTTAATTTATTTTTCATTAACCCCTTATGAAGGTGTGATATGGATTTAATATATTTTAATTAATTATAATAATTATTTTATTATTTTGCAAATGACTATCCAGTTTTCCCAGCACCATTTTTAAGACTCACCTCAGCCTTCTTTATGCACCTAACCCAATTTTTGCAAATTAACTACCTACTCTATGAACATATATCTCTGGGCTTTTAATTCTATTTCATTGATCAATACCAAGTAGTTGTAATGACTATTACAGCTTCATAGGAAACATTGAATTCTGGGAATGTGATATTTCCTATCTTAATTTTTCCCCTTAGTTTTACTTTAACTATTTTTGGAGTTGTATTCTTTTTCTTATGTCCTTAAAAAAATATCACTGGGAATCTTTAGAAAAATTGTATTGCTTCTATAAATTACTGTAGTTTAGATGATTATTTTAACAGTGTTGTTCCTAATAATGATATAGTAGAGAACAAAATATAAAATTCAGAAAAAAACTATTCTACTCACAATTATGATAGGAAAATAGCCCTCAAACATCTGGACATCAATTTAACCAAAGAGATGAAAGCCTATTAAGTGAAAATTATAAATCACTTCTGAAAAAATATATAGGGGAATGGAAATATAGCTAGTGTTCATGAATTCAAACGACTCTTTTTTTTTTAAGTGACCATTTTATTCATGCTGACAAATTCTATAGAAAGCCTTAGAAAAATTGGGAACATCAGTTCTGAACTGGTTGTTTTCCTTAGTGGTATTGCTGTGTCAGTATACTTAGATGTTGATCTATTTGGTATCTGTCAATAGTAGGCAAAAATAGCATAGTAAATTAAAACAGTATTGGCAGAAAGAAGTATATTATTGTAGATTTTATTATTTCATACTGGTATTTGACATTAGAAGAAAAAATATTGTATTCAATGAACATATTTTAAAATTATTAGTAGAGATTTTTTTATTTCATGTTTTTTTTTTCAGTCTGAACTGGTTTACTTTTTCACCATTAGCTTAATTACTTTTTGCAATTTGATTTTTCTTTCTCTGACTTTAGGAAACAGAAATTTATGTAGCAAAGTGTTCTGTGACTAATCCTTTTTTTTTTTAGGTGGCCAGGACAGCATAATACAACATGTGTGTGAAAGACAGGACTGGCAGAGCCACAATCTGTAATAGTTCCTTGTCATCACTATTGGCAACGGTTCTTAAAGAATATCATTCTTTCAGCTGTTACCCTGGCTTAAATCTAGCCCAAACTTTTATCTCTGCCTGTGTCTCAATGTGACAATTGGCCAACAATTCTGTGAATTTCCAATTGATCTTTGGACAATTGCTTTGCTTTGTTACCATTTGGCAACATCAATATTAAAATTAGGACAATTTAATCTTGTTCACAAATATAAAAGCACAAAATGTGTATTCAATTTCTGGGTAAATCTGCCTAAAACGTACATTTAGAATCCTGTTCTCTTGAGTACAAAATCAAAGGCCAGGAGATAGCACGGTGCTAAGGCACATGGCTTGCCTGGTCTCCAATCCATCAACCCTGGCACTCAGTGGGTGATTGAGCATAGGGTACAACGCCTAAACGCTGCTGGTTGAGACCTTGTTGGTCCTTGGTACTCTAGAACTTGAGTAGTACCACAATGACAATTGAATGCTTGCTCAGAATGCATGGTTCCTTTGTATTCTTTCAGTTCCCTCTCTTTTATTCCCAGGATAATCTGTAGTTAGGGATAACACAGTTCACTGTTTGATTTCTTTCAACTATCCTATTAAGATTGGAATAATCAAATCTGACACGCCACTGGCCAAGCAAGTGAAAACAAAGATAAATAAATGGGACTATCTCAAACTAGGAAGCTTCTGCAACTCAAAAGAAACAGTGACCAAAATACAAAGACAATCTACAGAATGGGAAAGGATATTTATGCAGTACCCATCCGATAAAGGGTTGATAACAAGGATATACAATGCACTGGTTGAACTCCACAAGAAGAAAACTGCCAACCCGATCAAAAAATGGGGTGATGAAATGAACAGAAACTTTTCCAAAGAAGAAATGCGAATGGCTGAGAGGCACATGAGAAAATGTTCAACAGCACTAATCAACAGGGAGATGCAGATCAAAACAACAATGAGATATCATCTCACACCACAGAGACTGGCCCACATCCCAAAAAACAAAAGCAACCGGTGTTGGCGTGGATGTGGGGAGAAAGGGACTCTCCTTCACTGCTGGTGGGAATGCCGGCTAGTTCAGCCCTTTTGCAAAACAATATGGACGATTCTCAAAAAGTTAGAAATTGAGCTCCCATTTGACCCAGCCATACCACTCCTGGGAATATATCCCGGAGAGGCAAAAAGGTATAGTAGAGATGACATCTGCATTTCCATGTTCATTGCCGCTCTGTTTACAATAGCCACAATATGGAAAAAACCAGAGTGCCCGAAAACAGATGATTGGCTAAAGAAACTCTGGTATATTTACACAATGGAATACTATGTAGCAGTCAGAAAACATGAAGTCATGAAATTTGCATATAAGTGGATCAACATGGAGAGTATCATGCTGAGTGAAATGAGCCAGAAAGAAAGAAACAGATATAGAAAGATCGCACTCATATGTGGAATATAAAGTAGCTGAGAGGTACAAGCTTACAATGTTGCGATTCCTGGCAGACATTTCTCTGGACTTAGTTACTAAAATACTAAAATACAGAAATCCAAAACTATGCTGCTGCTAGTGCGGCCTCCTGACCTCATATCTCTTTATTCTCAGCAATAAAAAACAAATTACCAAATGCTTTCTTTTCAGCAGATCGACTTTAGGGGGGAGAAACTCCAAATCAATAATAGTGAATTTTTTTGTTTAAATATTGAATGTAATCAAAATAAAGTGAAAGTAAAGTGAAATTTACCAGTTACACATGCGGGGTGGGGGGCTGGGGAGGTGGGGGGAAGAGGGGAGGTATATCGTGATTCTTGGTGGTGGAATATGTGCACTGGTGAAGGGATGGGTGTTTGAGCATTGTATAACTGAGACTTAAACCTGAAAGCTTTGTAACTTTCCACATGGTGAATCAATAAAAAAAAATTAAAAAAAAAAGATGGGAATAAGAATTTATTAGACATTTGATATATAGGATGTGCCATACATATATTTGTTCAATGAATAAAAAATAAAAGAAATATTTTTCATAAATGAAGATCGTGATGGCTAGCTAAACTCTTGTACAATCACAGGAAAGAATATTATAAATCACAAATCAAAGGATTTTTTAATGCCTTTATTTTAGATATCTCTTTTAATTACATAATTTCTTAGTACAATACTTGGATAGGCCAACTAATGATTGATTTCACAGTTTCACTAACTATAATGAGATATGCATAACCAATTTAAAATAGCTGTCAAAATACTAAAACATAATTATAAGAAGCTCATCCCTACTACGTTAACTTGATTTCAGTTTTCATGAGAAACACTAAAATGAAGGCTTAAGATAGTTAAACATAAGTGAAACAGAAAGAAAGACACAAACCTAATATTTAAAAGAGCCCTGAATTTTACTTTGTTATGGATAATCTTATATTAATTCAGACTCAGCACTATGCTAACTCAAATACTTATCCATACAATAATTTAAACTACTTCAGGTGTCACTGAGTCCCATGTTGAGGTTTTATTTTAGTAGTCACATTTAAATGATTGTTCATGGCATATATTGGGCAGCAGCGCCATGGAGGCAGAAATATCAGAGACAGATATAATTCCCTTGTATTGTTGATTTCTTTCTTCATTTATAACTTCTCCCAGTTGTCTCACTCGAAACTTCTTACATTTTATTCTTTGCCATCAGACTAAACAAGGCATCACAGAGTGTTCTTTCAACTTTGGCTAACATTTTTATAATCATGACTTTGAGATATCTAATTAACAAAATATCCCTTAGATTCCATCCCCCTCTCTGTTAAACTCCTATATAACACATTTAAGTGCACATATTCTTTTGCTCATTAGCAGTGGATTTAAACAATTTTACAACTGCAAACTAGTTAAAATAGGATTATTCAAAGACCAGTAAGACTATCTAAGACTATTTGTAATTATTTGTATTAGTATTATGATAGCACAATGGGTAGGGTGTTTGCCTTGCACACAGCTGACACAGGTTCGATTTCTCCATCCTCCTCAGACAGCCTGGCAAGCTACCAAGAGTATTCTGACCTCTGTCTAATGCCAGGTACAAAAGTCATATCAAAGTGGATTAAAGACTTCAATATCAGACATGAACCTATAAGGTACATAGAGAAAAATGTAGCTCCATGACATTGTGTGACTTGTCGTTACTGTTTTTCGCATACTGAATTAATTATGACATTGAAGCTAAAAGCATCTTTAAGGATGAAACAGAACTGACCCCATACAAGTGGAAGCAAACATAAACAAATGGGACTGTATCAAACTTGGGAGCTTCTGCACTTCAAAAGAAACAGTCACCTAAATACAAAAAGACTGGGAAAGAATATTTACCCAATACCCATCTGATAAGGGATTAATATCCAGGATATACAAGACACTAGTAGAACTGTATAAAAGAAGAACCTCCAAATACATCAAAAAATGGGGAGAAGAAATTAACAGAAGTTTCATCAAGAAAGAAATACAAATGGCCAAAAGGCACATGAAAAAATGCTCCACCTTGCTAGTCATCAGGGAGAGGCAAATCAAAACAACAATGAGATATCATCCACACCACAGACATTGGCACACATTCAAAAGAACAAAGAGAACAACAAAAAAAGAAAGGCAACCAGTGCTGGCGTGATGTGGGGAAAAAGAAACGCTCTTTCACTGTTGGTGGGAATGCCAACTGGTCCAGCCTTTCTGGAAAACAATATGGACAGTCATTGGGAAACTCCAAACAATAATAGTGAGTTTTTTGTTTGTATGTAATGAAAGTAAAGAGAAAGTAAATTAAAATTTATCAGCTACACAGGTGGGGTGGGGGGTAGGGGGGGTGGGGGGAGGTTTACTGTGGTTCTTGGTGGTGGAATATGTGCACTGGCGAAGGGATGGGTGTTCGAGCATTATGTAACTGAGGCTTAAGACTGAAAGCTTTGTAACTTTTCATATGGTGATTCAATTAAAAAAATAACTAGAAATTAAACTTCCATATGACCTCGCAGTGCAACTTGTGGGAATATATTCTGAGGATGCAAAAAAGCAGAGTAGAAATGACATCTGTACGTATATGTTCATTGCAGCACTGTTCACAATAGCCAAAATCTGGAAAAAACCCAAGTGCCCTAGAACAAATGACTGGTTAAAGAAACTTTGCTATATTTACACAATGGAATACTATGCAGCTGTTAGGAGAGATGAAGTCATGAAGTTTGCTTATATGGATTGTTATGGAGAGTATCATGCTAGGTGAAAGGAGTCAGAAAGAGAGGGACACACATAGAAAAACTGCACTCATTTGTGAAGTATAGAATAACATCATATGACGCTGACACCCAAGGACAGTAGATACAGGGGCCAGGAGGATTGCCCCATGACTGGAAGACTGCTACCTGAGAGGAGGGGAGAAGGCAGATGGAATAGAGGAGGGATCACTATTAAAATGACAGCTGGAGGAATCAGTCAGAATGGGAGATGTGTGCCGAACGTAGATAATGGACCAATCATGATGACCTCTCAGTGTCTGTGTTGCAAGCCATAATGCCCCAAATAGAGAGAGAGTATGGGGAATATTGTCTTCCATGGAGGCAGGGGGAGGGTGTGAAAGGGGGTATATATTGGGGAAATTTGTGGTGGGGAGTGTGCACTGGTGGAGGGATGGGTATTTGATCATTGTGTGATTGTTACCCAAACATGAAAGCTTGTAACTATCTCACAGTGATTCAATACAATTAAAAAATAAAATTAAAAGAGTATTCCCCCCGCATGGCAGAGCCTGGCAAGCTACCTGTGGCGTATTTGATATGCCAAAAGTAGTGATGACAAGTCTCAGAATGGAGACATTACTGGTGCCTGCTCGAGCAAATCGATGAGCACTGAGATGACAGAGACAGTGACAGTATTATGATAGTACAGCGGGTAGGGTGTTTTTCTTGCAAGCAGCTAGGAACACGTGTTTGAAATCCCTCTCTGAGAGCTTGGCAAGCTACAGAATGTGTCCTGCCCACACAAAAGATCCTGGCACACTACCCATGGTGTATTCAATATGTCAAAAACAGTTAACGACAAGTCTCACAATGGAGACATTACTAGTGCCTGCTTGAGTGAATCGATAAACAATGGGACTACAGTGCTACAATATTATTACTTGTTTTGGAGTCCATACCTGGCAGTGCTTAGAGCTTACTCCTGGGTCTGCATTCAGGGATCATTCCTGTTAGGGCTCAAGGAACCATATGGGAGAAAGCAATCAAAGCCATATCAGCTGCAATCACTTTGACTCCTATACTATCTCTCCAAGTGTATATTGATTTTAAACTACATTATATTGATAATTCTATCCAGGAATTCTAGTCAAACCCTTGCTAACTTACCAGATGGTAGCTTACATTTATACTTTCAACCATCAACATATCAAAAATACAAAGAGAACTTCACATCTAAGTGAAACATAATATTTCACTTCCATGTGTTAAAATATGTTAATTATTAATAAATAATATGTAATATAAATGAATATTTATATTGCAAGGTCTGGAGCAATAACATAGTGATAAGCTCTTTGTCTTGCATCCGGCGAACCTGTGTTTGATTCTTCCACCCCCCTCGGAGAGCCTGGTAAGCTACCGAGAGTATTGCTCCCGCACAGCAGAGCCTGGCAAGCTACCCATGGTGTATTCGATATGCCAAAAACAGTAACAATAAGTCTTAAATGAGAGACGTTACTGGTGCCTGCTCGAGCAAATTGATGAGCAATGTGATGAGAGTGACAAGTGACAGTGACAGTGATTATAAGCAAATTTAAAAGAAAGATATAATATTTGCTCAATTTTTTTAAATTTCTTTTTATTGAATCACCATGTGGAAAGTTACAAAGCTTTCCCGCCATCCCTTCACCAGTGCACATATTCCTCCATCAAGAACCACAGTAAACCTCCCCCCACCTCCCACCCCCCTTCAGCTCCCCACCCCCACTGTGTAGCTGATAAATTTCACTTTACTTCATCTTTACTTTGATTACATTCAATATTTCAACAAAAAACTCACTATTATTGTTCAAAAATTTTAAGTAAAAGAAAAATAGCTACTTTAAAAATAATCTTAGAGGGGTTGGGGAGATAGCATAGAATGTATATCTCGGAGTTGATCCTGGTACCCCATATGTTTTAGGGATCCTATCTAGGAATAACTCTAGGAATGATTCTGGAGTGCAGAGCAGGAGTGACCCCTGAATATTGCCATTATCTAGCCCCACAAAATAAGTTAAAATTAAAATGCAAAAGAATATTAGAAGATGTAAATGTTATGGTCATGAATGTGCATCATTTTCTGTTTCACAGTACATAAAGTGTGCAATATATGAGATAATTTTTGAGGGGTTACTTTTAAATGGTACTTTGACGATATTTGATATATTTAAAAGCATTTTAATTGGCAATACATTGTTTCTCTACTTAATTGTACAGATTTTATCACTATTATCTTGCAAAAGCAACTTCATGATTTCTTGATCCAAAGAAGCATTAAGACTATTTTTCCAATCACTAATGATAAGACATAAATTTTCAATGATTACATGAACCTGCTTGAGTATTTACATAAAGTGACTTTACTGTAACATGTCATCCATTTCTGAGGATGCTAACTGTGCTTGCTTTAAAGTTCAAGAAGATTTCTTTTTCAGAAAGAAAACCTTCTTTCTGGAAATTTCTGGAAATTTTCTTTCCAGTATTTAGAAAATTTAAATACAAATGTTCCCTTTTAATTATAGCTTTTAAAACACTCCACAACTCTTGAAATTTTTTTCCTTTGGAAGATTAATGGACCTCATAAGAATTCTTCACATAAAACATTTCAAGAGTTTCTCAATTGCTTATTGTTCTGCAGTGAATAGAGTTTACTTTCCTTTAATTTTGAGATATTAACTTTGACTGAAAGCAATGACATGTAAGTAGCGAGTGCACTCAAGATTAGTACCACGGTAGAAGTGTTTGATAAAATAAGGTAAAATATTGCTTTTGTTATTGTCTTGGCAGCATCAAACATGGTGAAAATAAGGCATTTTGATAGAAAGACAATATTGTGGTTTATAAATAACTTTCTTAGTATTAGCAAGAAATATGGTTTACAAAACAAATTCTTAAAATCTTACTGCAGAGGGGCTGAAGAGATAGCACAGGGGGTAGGGCATTTGCCTTGCACGCGGCCGACCCGGTTTCGATTCCCAGCATCCCATATGGTCACCCAGGCACAGCCAGGAGTAATTCCTGAGTGCAAAGCCAGGAGTAACCCCTGAGCATTGACTGGTGTGACTCAAAAAGCAATAATAATAATAATAATAATAATAATAATAATAATAATCTTACTGCAGAATTGAGGTTACCTCAGGAAAAATGACATAGAATCAAATGGGAAAAGGGTTGAATGAATGGTAGAATAGGACTTTTAGTAATTTTTGGTGGTAAACAGTAATACATATTTGATGAGGTTATGTGCCTGTACTCATGAAACATTTACAATGATGCAAACCAATGTTATTTCAAAAAAATTTTTAAAAATAAGACAAAAATGTGTTTAATTTATCTACTGATATAACATCTCCTCATATGTAAGGCTCTGCTTTGCATGAGTTCAATGGAGAGACAAGAGAATCTCTAGGTCATGTTTAACATCTTCAGTCTTTTACTAGCAAATTATTCAGTGATGTAGAATGCTATAAAGAGTGTCAAAGATAAACTATATTAAACAGAGCTTTAGGTTGAATTTTTTTATGTTATTCAGTGTGATAGTGTTTAGTAATTAAGAATGTATTAAAGAAATAAGGGATTCAGAGGCTTAGATTAGAAAATGGAAAAGGAAGTCATCTTCGAAATTAACAAGTCATCATGAATCACGCATGTTATTTTTTAATCATAGTGTACGAATGAGATATGCTTCTTTATACTTAGTAATTTTTTTCTGAATCAAATTAAAATGGGTATTTATTTTTGCTGTGGAGGTTTGGGTAATATCCAATGATTCTCAGAACTTTCTCCTGGCTTTCTGCTCAGGGATGCTCAGCGGAAGATGTTCAATGGATTCTGGGCATCAGGAAGAGAGATTAGGAGCAAACAATGGCTAATTAAGTGCAAAGTATTACCTCCTATACTAAATCTTGAGTAAAGGATGATATTTTTTGTTTTGCTTTGCTTACTAGTGGCACACTTGACTAAGTACAGGGCTTACTCCTGGCTCTATGCTTAGGGATCGCTCCTGGTGAGACTGATTCCTCAGGGGTGAATCAAACCGTGGTCCACCATGTGCTACTTGAGTACCCTACTCACCCATCTCTACAGACAATAAATGTCTTTAAAGACAGAAAAAGTTAGCAATGTCAGACCTATGATGATGAAATAAAAAAAAGACAAATAACAAGGATTGCATAAAAGAAATGAGCCAGAGTAGAATATGAAGGCACTAAGTTTTATAATTCTAAAAGTTTAGTGTAGGAAAATCTTTTGGTTATTCTGCACAGCTCATTGAATTTATTGATGCTCATGACGGTGGTGTATACAGTACAGATATGTGAGCAGACATAATCTGAACAATTTACCAGAGCTAATTATGCTGCCTCTAAGAAGAAATATAATACTCTTAGGAGTTTTGTTTTGTTTTGTCTTTTTCTTTTCTTTTTTTTTTTTTGAAACTTGAGTACTTTTTAAGGCTTATTCTTAGTTCCCAGACTTCAGTTTGCAGGGACTACTCGGAATCCAGATGAAATAAGGTGAAGAGTATCAAAAAAAAACCCAAAAAACTGACAGGACTTTAACAATACAATTTAGTTCTCTGCAAGGATGAATCGGGCAAAAGGGAGAACAATTGAAAGTATTATTTTAGACAGGTAGTTAAAGAACTAGGAAGATGATAGGACATTTGATGAAAAGTATACAACGTTCATATCACTTTCAAAAAATATATGAGGGGACAAATATATAGTCTAGATAGGTAAGATGCGTGCCTCTCGTTTAACAAACCACCACTTGATACCAGGCACAGCATATGGTACCAAAAGCATAGCACCAGGGGTGATACCTAAACATTAAGTAGGGAGAAAGTCCCGAGCCCTATTGTGTGTCCCACCCAAAGATTTATATACTTAATTTTCTATAACTAAAATATCTCATTGTATTTTTAAATCTTTGAAATATCTGAGGAGTAATGTTTGTTGTAAAATTAAATGACTAAAAGTATGTCTTCTGTCACCCTCCCATGGAAAACTTTCTCTTTTCATATACTTTTAGTTTTCAATAAATATTATATCCATTATTGTTTAATGTAGAGGAAGCCATGTGCAGAATGGTAAAGAATAAGGCTTTAGAGTTAGATTGCCTCCATTCAAATCCCATTTCTACCTCTAACTAGCTGTAAGACCTTGAACAAATATCCTAAGTCCTCTGTAAATGGCAATGATGGTAGTAGATTCTATCATATATTGTTAGGATTAAATGTTTTAATATGTGAAAAGCACATGCTTATGTACCTAGCAAATACTGTTATATTTGGATTATCTATTTTCTTGTCCCTCTACTTTTTCTTTCTTTTATTATTACTGGAATTATTAAAGGACAAATATCTGAAATGCTGCATAAGATATGAAGTGAGGACTATATAAAGAAAAAATTAGCACAAAATCTCAAATGCTTTCTACAAATTTTAAGGCAACTACTAGAAACAAAATTAATGAAGTAAACTCAATAAACTAATAAATGAAAAACAGTCAATTTAGCAAAAGTAATATGATTCAACAAAATTATACTCTGAGGTATTTTCCAAAGATAAATAAAAACATATGTACATAAAAACACGGGAAATATGCCAAATGTCCTTCAACAGATTTTGTATAAACAAATCCTGGCATAGCTATATAATGCATTACTAATCAGCAATACATATATACAAACCAGTGATGTTGACAGAACAAAATTACAAAACTCAAAATATTTTGGAATATAAAATCAGAATCAAGATTTATAGGGTTTTATTATTTTTTTCATACAAATTCCAAAAGTAGCTTATACACATTTGATGCGTAAAAAAAAAAAAGAGGTCAGTATATAGGCTGGGAGTAGAAGTGAGGAAGGTTGGCCAATATGTATGAGAGATCTTTTAAATTTAGAGATAGTTCTATATTTTATTATAGTGATTATTTTAAAATTTTTGTTTGTTCGTTTAGTTGCGGTCCATTCCCAGCGGTGTTCAGGGCTACTTCTGGCTCTGTGTTTCAGAGTAAATCCTGCTGGTGTTTAGGGACCATATGTGGTGCTGGGGATAAAACTGAAATCAATGCTATACAGGCAAGCACCTTAACTTCTGTAGCATCTCTAACCATGTTATATTGATCACTACATTGCTGAATATAGTCATCAAAACTACTGAGCATTTAGTATGAGTTTTTACAGTACATATAGCTTTTACGTATTCATATTCCATAGCTCTATAGAATATTAAAACAACATATGAAGAAGACAGAGTTTATGTAAGTTTGTAGGTAAATATTTCACTAGTGTATATATATGTATATATATATGTATATTTATCTGTAGCACTGTCTCATTGTTCATTGATTTGCTCTAGCCGACACCGGCACCAGTAATGTCTCCATTGTGAGACTTGATACTGTATTTTGCATATCAAATATGCCACGGGTAGCTTGCCAGGCTCTGCTGTGCTGGGAAGGGGGGGGTTACTCTTGGTAGCTTGCCAGTGCTCTCTGAGAGGGATGGTGGAATCAAATCTGGGTTGCCCACTTGCAAGGCAAACTCCCTATCCACTGTGCTATCACCCTAGTCCATATATATATATATATACATATATATATACATATATATACATATATATATACATATATAAGATTAAGTTATAGATTACTTTGAAGACTATTTTATTGTCTATAATAGAATATTATTCTAATTGATAAGGTGTCCTATAAAACATTTAACAGGATTGAGGAGAAATCAGTGAATAAATGTAAATAAAATCAAGAGTTACAACATAAAAGCAAGAAATGTTCTGTCATCTTAGAAGACAATTAAATTTAATGAAAAGTGAATGTATATATTTAAATATTTTAGAGACGTCAGCATTTATAAGATTAAAAAATTAAAATTTATTGTTGTTATAAGAGTATTAATGTAAAGATAGAACAAGAATTCCATTTGCTTTGGCTTAAAGTATGAATTGGTAGCTAAAACCACAATATAAAATGTAAATGTACATTTTGAAGAACATAGTTTGAAAAGTAAGGATCAAAATGAGATTGCACACAGTATTTTTATCTTGAGTTCAAGGTTTCAATGAAATTTATGGACCCAAAGCTATAGAATAAAGTACTGAGAACTTGAGATGGTGATAAAGAATAATACAGAGGCCCAAAAGAGCAAAGACATTAACTATGGAATCAAGAATAGAAGAATGGCAATTTGTTGTGATGACTGAATAAACAACATCATGGTTTTTCATTTTTGTGTAGCACAGTGAATTGAAATTTACTTTAATAACTTAGTGAAAACATAACTGAGAGTACAGACCCTGTTGGGCTGGAGCGATAGCATAGTGATTGGGCGTTCGCCTTTCACGCAGCCTACCCGAGTTTGATTCCTCCGCCCCTCTTGAAGAGCCCGGCAAGCTACCGTGAGTATTGTGCCCTCACAGCAGAGCCTGACAAGCTACCCGTGGAGTATTGGATATGCCAAAAACAGTAACAATAAGTCTCACAATGAGAGACGTTACTGGTGCCCGCTCAAACAAATAGATGAGCAACGGGATGACAAGGACAGTGACAGTGACAGACCTTGTTGGAATTTACTGAATAGTGTGATTTATTTAATTCAGTAAATGCATCATGTTATCTATTATTTTTAAAGTGTATATTTAATAGATTTTAATTTTGACATTATGAAAGACTTAGTTAACAGTTCTGGTCTCAATAAAAATTGTTCTAATGATGAAATACACTTGCTGGTATTGTTAATGCCTATTAGAAACTTACTGGCAGTTATACAAATGAAAAGCCATCCAGTAGGGGCATTAATAACTCACTTCTAAACTAGAGCTTTAAAACATTAATGAATAATATAAAATAAATAATGAGAGAAATGAGTGCTGAGTAATTAAAGAATAAATAAGAAAGAAAGGTATGGAGATCTCTCTCTCTACATATATATATATATATATATTGATTTGGGAATATATTCTCTCTCTCTCTCTACATATATTCCCAAATCAATACAGGCTAATCAGGATTATAGTTGGCCGTACTGAGGACACAGTGCACATAGAATTTGACAGTGATCAAAATTGGGTGCTTGTATATACCTTGCATGTGCTCTTGATTGCTAAATTATTCCTCTCTTATTGCTGGGAATCAAATGCTGAATTCTACTAGGGAAAAATATCTAAAATCTTAAAGCATCCTAACAAGGCTATCAGTAGACTTCTAAGAAAATACTCTATACTTGAAGAGAAAACTGAGTGCTATTTTTAACAATTCTAGAAGAGAAATGTATCCAATCAAGAATATTTTACCCTTTAAGAATGTTCAAATGTAATGGATTAGTATCTTTCCAGATAATGATAAGCTAATTAATTTAACCCCAGCAGACATGCACTAGAAGAAATAATGCACTAAAAGAAATAATGAATGGATCAAGATAAAAGACCTTTTTCAAGACGATAAACAGGAATATGATTCAGAAAAATTACCAAGAAAATTATGGGAAACATATCAAATGGGGAAGAAAATAGGACAAAATCTTTTAGCCTAATGACAATAAATTATTATTGGCAAACATAAACAAAAATGTTTATCTTAGATACATGTAGAATATATAATATTCATTATAGAAATCAGGAACAGAGACACTATTTTAAAAAAAATTTGCAAAATGTGGTTTAATAAAATTTAGGCTGGAGAGATATGTGTGCAGTGGGTAGGGTATCTGCCTTGCACTTGGTCAAATGAATTCTACTTCTGGCACTACAGATGGTGTCCTGAACACCAAGAGGAGAGGTCTCTGTGCTTAGAGCAAGAAGCAAGTCAAGATCAAAGCAGCATGTAACCCTCAAATAAAAAACAAATTAAAAATACAAAAAAAATGTATTATCAAAGTGTCAATGGATAGAGCCCTTTTTCATATGGCACAAAGTTGCTGAATGGGTCAGGAAAAATAAACTTATTTCTACTACTTGCAAGAGAAACACAGGACTTCTCATAATTCATACAAGTTCTGGATGAAAGAACAATCACAAAGGCAAATGGTAAACTAAAAAAAATAAAAAGGAAATGATGTTCTTACTAATATCAGACAAAATAAGCAATCAAATTTCTAGAAACTGAAATGAATTTTACATACTGACTTGGGGCGTCAATAAATCAACAGTACTTAATTCTCATTTGCATATGTGTATACGTATATATATTACTATATAATACACCAAACAAAAAAGCAGCAGTATTCTTTTTACCCCTTTCTTTTTCCTTTCTTTCTTTCTTTTCTTTCTTTCTTTCTTTCTTTCTTTCTTTCTTTCTTTCTTTCTTTCTTTCTTTCTTTCTTTCTTTCTTTCTTTCTTTCTTTCTTTCTTTCTTTCTTTCTTTCTTTCTTTCTTTCTTTTTCTCTTTCTTTCCCCCTCCCTTCTTTCCCCCTCTCTCCCTTCCTCCCTTCCTCCCTCCCTCCCTCCCTCCCTCCCTTTCTCCCTTTCTCCCTTCCTTCCTTCCTTCCTTCCTTCCTTCCTTCCTTCCTTCCTTCCTTCCTTCCTTCCTTCCTTCCTTCCTTCCTTCCTTCCTTCTTTCTTTCTTTCTTTCTTTCTTTCTTTCTTTCTTTCTTTCTTTCTTTCTTTCTTTCTTTCTTTCTTTCTTTCTTTCTTTTGATTTGAGCCATATGGCCCTGCTCAGAGATAATTTATGAATGACTTGCAGCACCATAATTTTGCCAAGGCTAAATCTAGGTTCACCACCTCCAAGGCCAGCATGCCTCTCTCTATATTACCTCTGAATTCCAAAAAGGCAGTAAAGTTCTTTAAGCAACTTAAAATAGACATGAAAAGGTACATAGAAAGTGAGACAGTAGAAGTGCGGAATTTTAATAATCCCAGTCTTGTCAACTAGGCATACCATAAGAAAGGAAACAAAAGCTCTCGATAAGAAATAGGTGAAACTGAAATTACTAGATATGTATAGTAACTCCCCTTCTACACCCCTCACACCAAAAGGCCAAATACACATTTTTCTCCAGTGTATATGAGACTTTCACCACAGACTAATACTGGAACACAATATAAGAATTTATAAAGTCACTAAAATAGGAATTACATTCTGCTTCTTTTCAGACCACAATGCTGTGAATGTAGGAAGTTACTGGTAAAAAGAAATCCAGGACAGTATAAAGCATCTTTAAACTAAAAATATACCATCAAATAGCCACTTCTTAAAGAAAAACTCAAAAAGAGAAACAAAAACCTTTCTCAAAGCATTACGAGGCAAAGCAAGAGCAGTACTCAGAGGGTGAGTCATAGAAATACAGGCATTTATCAGGATATAAGAAAAAGGCTAAAAATAATCATTTATCTTCACAGCTTGAGAAAGTAGATATAGAACAACAAGCATATCACAAAGTAGAAGGAAAAAAGGAATGAATGCAAGAGCAGAAATCAATGAGACAGAAATTCAAGAACCAACACAAAAGGCCAGTGAAAACCAGAGCAAGGTTTTGCTTTTTGTATAATACGGATCCAGACAGATAAGACAGGAAATCAAGTGCATACTCTGCCTACAGTTAATGCCAGTTTCACCCGAGAGCATCTCTGGGTGTACCACCGGGAGTCCCTGAGCTCCTCTTGAATGACCTGGTTAATCCCTGACATCGCAGCATCTGAGCTACACCACAATCTCAGATCCTCACAAGTGTGAAAGGCTGACAAATTCTAGAAATGAATCCCAGTCATCCTGAGCATGTATTATTTGCTTTGGAGTGGTGGTGTTGGGTGGGGGTAGGTGAATGAGAGAGGTCACATCTGGCGGTGTTCAGGCCTTATCCTTGGCTTTGTGCTCAGGAATCACTATTGGCAATGCTCGAGGGGCCACATGTGTGCTTCAGGTCAAACCCAGGTCCAGAGCATGCAGCACCAGTACTCTAGCAGCTGTTTTATCTTTACAGCCTCTGAACACTTTTTAACAAATTTGAAACAGATATTTTTATCCTGACTTTAAGGACAGTCTTTTTTGATTAAAAAAAGGCACAAAATTTAAAGAATGCAAAATATAGTTGGTAGACTACAACATCCATGTTCTTACACTCTCATCTTCTCTATCACTTATTTTATTGTTCTTCTTTTGAAAAATAAAATTTATGTATTAATCTCTATAAATTCTAATGCTATCTTCTCTATGATTACTTATTTTTAATGTGGTATGTTACCATGCAAAATTTCTAGTTATTTAAAAATATGCTCTGGCATGAAATCAAGAACAGTTAGTCTATATATTCTAAAAGTACTTAAAAGGAGGTAAAATAGGAAGCAAGATACATTGTTAATTTTATTATAATTATTCTCTCCTAATATTGAAAATCAGTGGAGAAATTAATTTGTATCATTCATTCACTTGTGATGTGAAACAGAGTAATTGCAGGACCATCCAGCTGTCCTTTCAATAGCACTTTTGCCCATGATGATAAACTTTATTTTCTAAAATCAAAGGCCAAAATATTTACCTTATGAAATTTTTTTTATATGCATCATTCCATATTAAGTACACATCAATGTTTTTTGTCAAGTACTTTTATTACATTTACATTCCCTATTTAAACTAGCTCCAGCAGGTAGGGCATTTGCCTTGTATGCAGCTGACCCAGGTTCGATTTATCGTGGAGAGCCTGGCAAGCTACCGAGAGTATCCAGCCCGCACGGCAGAGCATGGCAAGCTACCCATGGCATATTCGATATGCCAAAAACAGCAATGACAAGTCTCACAATGGAGATGTTATTGGTGCCCACTCAAGCAAATCGATGAACAACTGGAGGACAGTGCTACAGTGCTATTTAAACTGGTAATAACCATTGGAAATTTGTTATCTATGAACCAGAGAGATAGACGAGTGTGTAGGGCATGTTTACTTTGCACTTCAGCCAAGGTGGGTTTAATCTCTGGCATCCGGTATGCTCACTCTATACACACCCACCCCAGAGCAGTGATTTTTGAGTGTAGAACCCGGAGTAAGCTCTAAGCACTGCTGAAAGGAGCCCCAAACCAAGTGAAAACAAAGCAAAACAAAAATGAGCAACAAAACAACAACAAAACATCTTATCTTAGTTTTGGTTTTATGACACTCATTGCATTTCCAACATTGAATTTGTGTGAATATATGTTAAATCAGAATACATACTAAATATAAAAGGAATGATTAATAAAATAAGAAAAAGATAAAAGCATACTAGTCAGGAAACTACTTCCTACATGTGTTGTTTATGTGCAGAACATGTTTCTTATTTTGAAAAAAAATATGTAAGAAATACAGGAAGCTGGTAGTCTCTAAGTGCTGACAAAACTAAAATAATTCTTTTCCTGCATAGGACATAGGCTGCTGTAGCTCAGTTTCACATCTTACACTTTTTATTCTCTACTAATAGTACTATTTCAATATCAGGGAGTTCAATTAACATCAAAGAAACTTTTAGGAAAATGAAAAAGCATCATTATGATAGTGTCTGTTTAGGGACAATTTGTCCCACATACAAATGGAACATGCATGATAGTAGTGGTGGGAAATTAAATGTTTTTCTGAAACAATTTTTAATGAAATATTGCTTCATTTTATTGAATATGTATGGAAAAATACACTTTTTGATTTGCTATAAGAATTTAGCAGACATGATTGAATAAACAGTTAACTATTCTTCCTCCTTTTCTCCCTTTCATTATTTTTAATTTGGAGGACAGAAAGTCTTCAAATATATAAGTCTTTTATTAAAATAATTTGCATCATTTCTTCTATATACCACATTGCATAAGTCATCAGGGGGAAAATGGTGAAAGAAGTAATAATGTCGCTAAATACACTTAATTATTAGATTTTTTCCAGTTAATTTTTTTAAATTAATAATATATTTTCTTATGTTATAAAACTATGAACAGGGGCTATTAGCAAATAAAACTGTACATATGAAATTGATACTCCAGCCTCATAATTATCTGGACACTTTGATAATATCTCTAGCTTAAATGTTATTTCCTAAAACAAAGAATGAAATTTTGAATAGTTCTCAATTAAACAATATTGAATTTGTTATTTCTTCTTCTTAATATTGTTGAAGTATAGAGTGAAGGCCATTAGGACTGCTTATCTACTCTTCTAAATAAGTGCCGTAATGAATCAAGGTAGTAGTTTTGGTCACTGAAGTGTCTTGAAAATATATACTTCCAGCAGCTAAGCTTTTATTCACAGCAAAACCTGCCAAGAAAAAAATGACCTTGCTGCATATTTATAATTTTCAAAGGAAATTTCAGACAACTTCTTTCATTTTTATCCAAAGAAATTGTACTAGCCAAATAAGATGAATGAAGTCTTCACTGAATGATTTTGGCAGTGAATAAATCACAGTTTAGAAGTTGCTTTTAAGTGATTTTTGCTGCTGAAATGCCTCTAAGGTTTTTTTCCCAAGAAGGGCAAGTTGCTCTTCAGTCATCCTGCAGTACAACAAACTGTTAAAGGTGAAGATGCCCCAAGAGTTGGGAAGGAACAAAAGCAATAAAACAATGGAATAATCACCGTTCCTTGTAGGCAGTGGTCATTTACTAAAACACACAGCCAAGTGTATATAACTAAATGACTCATTATGTCTTTCTAACAGTAAATATATAAATTATTCATCACATCCATTTCTGAAATAACATTCAGGAGGAAATGCCTTTTGATTTCTACCCTTGCCCAATTCAACTTTCTAAATAAACGAATGAAAAAATAAAATAAAACAGAACAGCTACAATCTGGTGGAGTTTATTCAGAATCTTAGACATATCTTAGGACAAATATGTCTAAGAAAATATTTGTAAAATACTCGAAAATATTTCTAAAATATATCTAAAAAATTTTACACATACAAATATCTCTAAAATTATTTCTAAATTTTAGTATAATGTGTTCTTTAGTCATTCCACTGTTTAATTCTGCTTGGAGAAATGTATACCATTACGTAGATAAACATTTATTTCTAAAAAACAATAATAAAGATTGCATTACAAGACGATCCATGTTCCCTGGCATTGAATGATTTACAACAATAGATTTATAACAGATAACAATGATGATTTTTACTTATTATGTTTTTAGTAGTTTTTAATTTTTATTCTGCCTAAATTATTATTTCAGTTCATTATTGCTTTATTGTTTTAGACAACTCTTTTTTGATTTGAGCTCTACATGTTTGAGGAAAAATGACAGTGACAGTGACAGTGATGTTAGAAATTGCCCAATTTTAAATCTGTTCTGTTGTTATAGGACCAGTGAGTCTAAACTAATAGGATAATTTATACGTAAACTCAATCAGAATATACATTGTTTCAGAAAGAATTATTTTTTGCTTGTTTATTTGGGTGCCACACCCAACTGTGTTCAGGACTTATTCCTGGCTCTGCATTTAGGAATCACTCTTTGTAGCACAAGGCAAGCACTCTACCACAAGTTACTCCATCCCCCTGAAAGAATTCTTTAGGGATCAAAAATATTGTACCAAGGCAGAAAGCTCACGCCTAGCATGTGAAAGTTATGAATTTGATCCCGGTACTGTATCTCTGAACCCTAGCACCTTCTTGTATATCCCTGGTGACTTTCAAGACTCCAGATAGAAAAATCTTAGTTGTAGGCCCCCAAATGGCTCAACCTTCTGTTGAAAGGACCTGGGGTATAGCTTCTATAAAAGAAGTACATAAAAATGTAGGTTGGTTGTTTTTTATTTTTAGTGTGCATTTAAAATATCTGACTCTAACTGGAACTATCATCTTTCATCTTTTGTTTCACCTATTAAAAAGCTGTTTAATAAAATGCAATTTTATTAAATAAAATGCAATAAAATGCAAAAAATGCATACAAACATACTTTTTGAAAATAAATGAATATACAAAATCTACTAAGACATATAAAAATTCTTGTAAGTACAGTGTTACTTCTGATTTAAAAAAATAGTAGATTTGGATGTAAGTCTCTACTAAGAAACTAGTGAGATCTCTCATGCAGTTAAATTATGGAAACACTAATAAAAATGTCCCAATTTCACATGAGAAACAAAAGAGCTTCTGACTAAATAAGCCAGAAGCATTTCAGGTCAAATATTATTTCTATTGCAGTACTTTTTAGAGTCTACAAAATGTGAATGTTAATTGTAGATCCTTGAAGAATTATTATGAAATGAGTCTTGAGACTAATCCAATTTTAGGGGAAAGACTTCAACAATTTACTCCAAAGTTTGATGTGTTATTTTACTTTGAGGTCACTGTCACTGTCACGGTCATCCCGTTATTCATCAATTTACTCAAGCGGGCACCAATAACATCTCAATTACACTCAGCCCCAAGATTTTAACAGCCTCTTATTACTTGTCTTTCCCAATGATTGGAGGCTATTTCAGGGTCAAGGGAATGAGACTTTGACCCGTTACTGTTTTTGGCATATCGAGTAGATCACGGGTAGCTTGCTTGGTTCTGCCATGTGGACAGAATTCTCTCGGTAGCTTGCAGGGGTCTCCATGAGTTATGTATATATCTTTTACTGTATTTGGGATATGACTACACCATGGGGAACTTTCAAGGCTCTTCTGTGCGGGAAGTAGACTTTTGGTAGCTTGTCAGGTTCTCCATAAAGGAGAACAAGGCTATTTGATGTTGCATATTATAATAACATTCCAAAAAGTGGCCATGTGAGTCCGGGAGCTTGGTCTTATAGTATCTGGCTATTGGCTGTTGGTGGGATTACACAGCTCCGGGGGCAGTTTGTGAGTGTGGCTGCCAAGCTACTGGAAAATGGGGTGGCTTGATGGAGAAGCTTCAGTCCCAAACCTAGCAGACCTGGAGATCTCAGGCCCAGGTCCTGCACACCTGGGTTCCTCTGCTGGTCCCTTCATGTGTGAGGCTCATCCAAAAGTTTGGAGAGTTGCCTTGAGCATGGCTGTGGCTGGGTTCCGGAGGTCCCCAATTTTACTTTGATACTGGATATAATATGATATATAAGTTATATGTGATATCTAATTTTGAGATTATGATATCAATACTATATTGAGGTAAATTTTTCTAGTATAATTTGGTAAAATATTATTTTATATAATTAATTAACAAGGTTTTATTTCTGTCTAGTGATATTTGTATTTATTAGAGCTATATAGTTTCTTTTTCTTTTATTTAATAAAAGCAGATCATTCTCATCAAAACATTTTTTGACAAATTCATCATCCTCACACAATGTATTTATATTTATCTTTATTGGGAAATAAAAATGCTGAAGTTTTCTCTTTGTTTGTTATGATGTCATACCCAGGTGTGCTCAGGGTTTACTAACGGCTCTGTGCTGAAACTCCTGGTGGTACCTGGGGAACAGTCTCTTGTGTCCCTTTGAACTTATAAGGCTGGGTGAAAGGCAAGGGCCTTATGATTTTAAACACTGTGCTATTTGTCCAACCCCTGTCCTTTATTTTGAGTACTAGTTTTGACATTCCCTCACTATCTGGTACTATGCTTTAAAGTCAATCAAGAGATGTTCCATTAAAATCTCTGATCTTTTAAATAAAGCTAGAGAGCAGAAAGAACCAAAGACAGAGGAGCAAACTCTGAATCTAGAACTGAAGTTACAGAGGCCAGAGAAATAGCAAAGGCCCAGCCTTGCTTATGTCATAAAACGTAAACGGGTATGTCATTCTATATATGCATTGCCTTTATGTCTTATACCTATTGTAAAGAATCATTACATTATTGATGTAATGTATTGATCAATTACATCAATATTGTAATGTATTGATGTTACAATATATTGTAGCATGTACTTACTTTTAGAATTGCATAGCAAGCTCAAAGTTTATTCCGTAAGGTAAAATATTCATTAGAAACATTGTATGACCTCTAGGTCACTCTTTCTATTAATATAAACCTAAATATACTTGAAAGTACTATAGATGAAAAATTTCCAAATATATTGAAAGATGTAGACATTGTTAAACATTGGCAACCCTAATGACCCTAAACGTGTAAAAATAAGTTTATGATTAGGCAAAGATAATATACTATCTAAAAAAGTGAAAAGAGACTGGGGGTGTATTTTTCAGAAAAACAAATAAGAGTTTTGTAATTGAGTAATAGTCTGAGGAATAATTATTCAAAACAAATTCAGAAACAAAATGTGATATGGATGTCCATGTTGGAAAAGGAGTAAAGTTCACTGGAATTCCAAATATAACAACAATTGCAAAACAAACATTAAATTAAACATTTTTTTAGTGCAGCAAAATAGTTTTAATTTTTAAAAGAAGTTTACTTAGAGAGGTGTGTGGAGAGAAATAGAGAAGGAAAAGTGACAATTTTTTTTCTAGAGTGAAAACATGCCTTTTCACAGCGAAAAAGTTTTTGAGAGAATTTTTCTCAAAATTGTCTTGGCCTGGAATTCTTTGCATACATAAAGTTAATCTTGTTATGTCTCATGAAAAGCCTCGCACTCTGGCACTCTGGATGATTTGTTCATTCTTTTTTTAATTATGATCTATAGATTCTACTGTAGCTTTTATTTCTCAGAGGGGTTTTATCCTTCTTTGGATGTTGCCTCAGTTTCTAAACTTGGGTGGATCTTAGTTTCTCCATCTTCAAAGAACTCAGGATTTTCATCTCAAAGCTACATATTTCTCATGCCTTTGAAATACTTAAGATTGAAAATTTAAGCATTTTTTAATTGCCAGCATCCACCCCCCTACCTATAAGTCTGCAATATCCCCTCCCTAGATATTTAATCCCTTTAAATCTTTAAGAAATGCCTAAGTGAAGGTTAATGTTTTGTTTCCTTCTTTATGCTTACAAAAGGCCACAGACTTTGCCTATAATCTCATACTAATTTAGTATTAGTGAAACCCAGGCAATGGGTTTCAATGTTGTCAAAGTCTGAAAGGGAAATCTGATAGCTTAAATAATGATTTTTAAAATATTAGGCTCTGGAGGGAAAAAATATTTTCCTGGCCCAAGTCAATCACAGAATTCAAGGAAATAAGAAAATGATAGCCACAACATAAACTTTTTCCCCTTTCTTTTCCATACTGATGAGTTGGATATAAAAGTCATAGTTTCTGTTTTTACTGGCTACCGGTAAAGACATGTTCAGATTTGACAGACAAAAAATTTAGCTTTTAGTGTTAGACTATCTTAAAAAGAGTCTCAAGTTCTGACGGACTCACAACAATAGTTTCATTTACTCCGTCACTTTGGTTGCTGTATGATGTAGGTTGAGAAAGTAAACTTATAATAAATTTAGAACAATCCTATAAATCATTAACAAATATATCATACAACATAAGCCATAACAGAAGACTTATTATATAAAGAAAACAAGAAATGACTGTTTTTTCCATAAAACAATAATGATGAATACACGTGTGTATGTATGACATGTATCACGTGTCTCCCTTTGCTCATCGATTTGCTTGGTGGGTGAGAGTAACATTTGTCCCTGCTGAGTGCTAGTGTAGTCCAATGGCATCTGCTCACTCCAGGAACACTGTTTGATCAGGATCTTGACAAAGAAGTCTGACCATCTCTTAGGTGGGTGGCCAGCCTCTCTTCTGATGTCCTGTGGAATCCAGTCTCTAACAGCTTTAGTCCAGCGGTCATCTCCAAATGCATTACAGGTCTGACCCATCTGATTTTCAAGCCTTGGCAAATGAGACAGCATTCCTAATTCTGGGTTGTTGATGGAGATCGGAACTCGGCATTCCTTTCTCACTTGAGGGAAACTTGATATTCCAAGCATAGCTCTTTCTATTCCTCTTTGGCAGACCCAAATAGCATTATTCCAGTTTTCATAGGGCCCAGGTCTCTGAGGCATATGCCAGTGCAGGAAGAATGGTGGAGTCGAAAAGATGTGCCTAGAGCTGGAGGTTTTTCGTCCTCTTAAAAGTTTCTTTGATACTCTTGAAGGTGCCCCTCTTGGAGAGCCCGGCAAGCTGCCAAGAGTATCTCGCCCACATGGCAGAGCCTGGCAAGCTACCCGTGTGTATCGGATATGCCAAAACAGTAACAATAAGTCTCTCAATGAGAGACGTTACTGGTGCCTGCTCGAACAAATCGATGAGCAACAGGTAGACAGTGACAGTGACAGCGACTCTTGAAGGCGTTCAATGCCACTATCTTCCTCATGCACAGCTCAGGTGCCAGGTGGTTCGTCATGTTGAGTTCTCAACCTAGGTACACATAGCTGCTGCATTCGGAGATGTTTGTTCCGTTGAGAGCAAATGGAACATCAGCGACTAGTTCATTTTTCATGAACATTGTCTTGGTGAGATTTAGCTGCAGTCCGACCTTTCCACACTCACAGTAGAAGTTGGCCAGAATTCGTGCTGCATGACTAATGTTTGGTGTTATTAGAATCAAGTCATCATCGAAGCAGAGGTGGTGTAGTTGCCAACCGTCTATCTTCCCTCCCATTCTTAATTTTTTTTTTTTCAGAGAGTCCCAACACATTTTATTTTGCAGACCACTGCATGTTGCTTTGAGGGCTGAAGGCCGGCTCAGTACAAGTGTCCGTGCTTGTGGCTGGGGGCTCCGTGCTCTGGCCTATGGCTTGAGTTTCAGTTCCATGTGGACGAGACAGTGCTGGGTCCAGCGGGAAGCCAGCCCGAGCCACTCCCCTGAGCTCGTCACCAGGGGCCGCTTCCTTTGATGAGTGGCAGGGACAGCAGGGCAGGGTACACGGTGCCATGGCGGGTGCCACTTCGGGCTCTGACCATGGGGACAGGCTTGTGCTTAATGCCAAGGAGCTGCTCCACGGTGGGGCATTCCCTCCCATTCTTTCCCATTCCAGTTGTCACATGACACTCTCGAGTATGGTACTGAAGAGTTTTGGTGAGATGGTGTCACCCTGTTGAACCCCTCTCTTTACGTCTGTGATCACTTCCTTGTATAATTCCAGTGGTGAATCCGTAATACAGCTCGAGCAGGATCCTGATATACTGAGTTTAAATGTCCTGTTTGGGTAGGGCTTCAATGACCACTTCAGTCTCAACAGAACCAAAGGCCTTCTTTAAATCGATGAACATTAGACAGAGCAGCATCTTGAACTCTCATAAAACCTCAATGAGCTATGTGCGTATGGTAGATTGGGCTGAATCCTTTTTGGAACCTGGCTTGCTCACATGATAGTCCTCCATATAGTGCTCTGCCAATCCTACTCAGGATTACTTGAGTGAATAACTTGTAGACGACGACAACAGGCAGATCAGGCGACAGGTGCCAATGTCATGAATGTCTCCCTTCTTGTATAACAGAATGGTCTGGTTGGTTTTCCATTGGGATGGAATCTTGCATTCAGACAGGTAGCGTGTGAAAAGCCAAGCTAGTGTATTGACAAGTACTTGTGGCAGTCAGAAGGGAGAACACTGGGAATGACATATCCATCCTGCATAATTTGGTATATGGGCAGAGATGTGGCTATCAAAGAGATCCGAGTAGAAGTCGTGGATAACCTTTTCCATTGCCCTTCTGGAAGATTTGATAGACCCATCAGGATGTCGGAGGGCAGTCATCTTGGTCTTATAGTGATGAAGGACAGGTGGGCCTTGCAAATGCTTTTCCCAGCTTCTGCTGCATCAGCCACTTTCGCTCTTCTCTTTGAGGTATTCCTTTATTGCTTCTCTTCATAGCTTTCTGAGCTCAGACATTAGCTTGTGATTGCCTCAGGCTAGTGCCATACCACATTGGAGAATTAGCTCAAGAGTTTCCGAAGACAGATGTCTTTTTGTGGCTTTCTCTATCCTGGTGTTCCTCGCACAATCATGGAGGTGCTGAACCAGTTGATCATATTCCTCGTTGATGTTGTCAAAGATGGCCTCTTCCCATATTTCCACTATAATGCTCAAGAGCTCCCAGTGGTGGTCTTTCTGAGAGTTTTCTTCTTAAATTTTGCAGTCCTTTCTCCCTGTCAGTGAAGTAGAATTTTGCACAAAGGAGACAGTGGTCTGATCCCTTATGGAATTTTAGGACAACAGTGGCATCGGTCAGGCAAAACCATTGATTGAATATGATGTGGTCAATTTCATTGTGGAACTGTCAACCAGGAGATTTCCATGTCCAATGTTTAGATTCGGGCTTCTGAAACTGCCTATCATTTGATAATATACAAAGCAATAGATTTATTATAGGAAATGTGTTTAATTCTTGTTTTCTACATATATACTTTAAATTTTATTTTCTAATTTGTGAATAATAAATAATTAATATCATATTATTCTGAGGACAAATGCCATGACTTGGTTGAGGTTATCCTGATATATATTATCTTTGGTGTCATAAATTTTTATTTATAAGAAGTGAGATATTGAGGTCAAGTTGACATTTTTCTGTGTGTAGATTATGTTGTACCAGTTTTTTTATATAGAGAGAAAGTGAATATTTTCTTCTGGTATACAAAATTCATCAAGCCATTTCTTCATTTCTTTTGTCTGCAGAAAGATAGCTAGTTGACTAATTATAATTCATAAAATATGGACAGTTGGAAATTTTTAAATTGCAACCATTAGCATATCATTCATGTTTGTCTAAGGATAAACATATTCAAGAAATGGTCTTGTGAATTAATTTTTTTGGCTTTTAAATTTAAACAGTCCAATTGTCCAAAGTAAAGTCAATATGTTTCAGTATTTCATTAAAGATAAAATAGAAATAAAACAAAAGTTTTTTATCTTTTTTAAAATTTGGATAATCATTTGTCATTTGGATAATTAAACTAACAGTAATTATGTTCATTTATACTAGCAAACATAATTTGGGATTATTTTTTACAAATGGTTTGGGAAAAATACATATTAGCTAGTTATGATAGGGCTGGAACGAGTGATATTACAGTGGGTAGGGCAGTTGCCTTTCACATAATGGACCTGGGTTTAATATTTCATTGTTTTCATTAGCATCTCTCTGATTCTCATTGATGTAGAACATTTCTTCTGATACATATTGGTTATCTGCATATATCCTTGTGGAAGTTTCTGTTTATCTCTCATCATAGTTTTATTTACTTTTCAGGGCTTATTAAGTTTCACTGTCATGAGGGAAAAGCAAGTTAAAAATTCATAATCTCTTGACTTCTCTCCACAGTTCTGTCATTTTTTAAATTTTTTTTCCAAAATCTTCAGAGAGATGCCTTTTGTATTTTGCTTGCTGATTTTTCTTGTTTTCATTTTGAGAGACAAATTTAAATGACATTCCTTCATTTTCAATGTAAAGAAATTGGTGATTTAATTTTGAAATGTTGAATTTATCTTTAAAAATAAATATTTTGGGCATGGAAAGATACCTCCCTGCATCGAACACATGCTTTTCATACCACTCTTGAGCAAGACTGGGAGTAACTAGAGTGGTTCCAAGACAACAAAAGTGTTTATTTTTGTTGTTCCTTGAAAAATTTTCTTGAACATCTTGCTTTTACTGGTACAAAACTACTATTATCAATATTCAGTTAATTTTCCTGATAACTTTGTATATTATTTATAGATTTTTATTAGTTTTTGAAAGCCTATTATGTCTCCTTTATAGAAAAATTTTATTTCTTTTTAAACTTTCTAAGTATACTGCAACATTAACCATCAGAGGTAATTCAGTTTTTCTTAAAGCATTTCACTTCCTCAAACTCTCCTTTGATTCCAACCACTATTTACACAAGTGGTCACTCATCACACAGATCAGATATTTCTCTAAAATCAGAAAAACAAACTCCATTTTCTGTGTAATCATTTAGAGCATATGATTGTATCACTTTAGAATCATATATTTGATTATATGATTCCAAGGTCAGTTAATTAGGGGAAATAGAAAACATTATTTTATCTTCTTTTTTAAAAAAAAATAATGAATCACCATGAGACACAGTTACAGATTTACAAACTTTAGGTATTATGTTTCAGTCATACAATGATCGAGTACCCATCCCCCCACCAGTGCCCATTCTCACCACCAATGTTCCCAGTATCCCTCCCATCCCCCTCTGATTGCCCCTCACCCCCCCTTGCCTCTGTGGCAGGCACATTCCTTTTTACTCTCTCTCTCCTTTTGGGTGTTATGGTTGGCAATACGGGTGCTAAGTGGCCATCATGTTCGGTCCTAATTCTACTTTCAGCACACATTTCCCATCCTGAGCAAATCCTCCAAATATCATTTACTTGGTGGTCCCTTTTCTATCTCAGCTGCCTTTTCCCCCCAGCATGTGAGACCATCTTCTAAGCCATGAAGCAATCCTCCATGAAGCAATATATAAGGTACCTATATATATATATAATATGTTTATAGTTATCCAATGATTAGTCAATAAATGTTTTTTTTAATTTTTTTTAAATTTTATTGACTCACCGTGAACTAGTTACAAGCTTTCAAAGTTGGGTTACAATCTCACAATGATCAAACACCCATCCCTCCACCAGTGCATAGTCAATATATTTGTTAAGGAGAGGCAATACACTACTACCATTCAACAATAAATCTACTTTCTCCTTTTTGATTGAACATTTTATTTGAAGCATATTTAAAATGTAATCTATTTGTCCCATATTGAGCTTTTATTCAATTAGACATTTGGTTCTTATTCATTTATTATAGCTTTTGAAATTCCTTGTCCTGTTCAATACACATTAGATTTATTTAAAAAATTTTATATTTTTCTTAATATGCTTTCCCAATTACCCTGTAAAGGGATACTCATATACTTCCATCGTTTTTTTAAGTGTTTTGTAACCTTTATGAGAATAACTGTGTGATAATGTGATTTTTTTAAGTTATGTCACATAAATCCATATCCAATACACACGGGTAGCTTGCCAGGCTTTGCCGCATGGGCTCGTTACTCGCGGTAGCTTGCCAGGCTCTCCTAGAGGGGCAGAGAAATCGAACTCGGGTTGGTCGCCTGAAAGGCGACTGCCTAACTGATGTGCTATTGCTCCAAAAACAGTAACAATAAGTCTCTCAATGAGAGATGTTACTGGTGCCCGCTTGAACAAATCGATGAGCAACGGGATGACAGTGAGACAGTGAGTGACATGTCACATAAATATTTGATGTTATTTTTAGATATTATAATAAACATAAGTCAGGATGACTTAAAATGTCAAAGCAAAATTTCAAGATTAAATTTTTAGTTAGTGAGTGATCCAGTAATTGTAATATATGCTCTGTAGGTCTAGATAATAATGAATCTTTTTCCTAAATTACTTGAGAATGTTGTAAAATATATATATGTGTATATGTTTCTGTATATATACATATATAAATGTAATTCTCCTTTTGATTTCTTTGCCACTTAAAACTTTTTTAAAGGGTTCTATATTTATTTTCTCATACACTTTAGTAAAACTGCCTTTTTTTGAAAGTAAGAAACCTCTTTTGTAGACCAGATGCATAAACTATTTGACAGATGTTGTATTCCTGCTTTAGCTTCCCAATCACTCTCTTAGATGGATTTATTGCCTTTTTCTGTGCAAGAAGTGCTGGGTTTCAGTAAAGATGCCAATAATTTCATATGCAGTGACCTTGGCATGAAGTAACTTTTCCAAAATTGTGAAACGGCAGCTGTGTGAAACTTACTATTTATCTTCTTTACACGCAATATGTTTGCTTTTCTAAACTTTCTTTCTCTCATAAATAGAATTCAGCAGTTTGGTTACCTTGAAATTGTACATTATGGAAAATACATAAGTTCTCAACTTAATGAAGGATATTTAACTCATCAAGATTCTAACTGCAAGCATTTGCTTTGGAGAAATGTTTAAGCATTCACTGTATAATGGGCAGAATAATCATAAAAGGCCCATTATAGCGTGTTCCTTGCATCCTTTTATATTGCCTTAGAGAATAGACAGCAGGTCATAAAAAATGTTTTATTTAAGACTCTTACAACTATTGTAGCAGGAAAATCACAAGTATTAATGCATACCCTGAATATATTCTCATGATCCTCACTGAAAATCACCTTTTTAAGGAAAAATTTACCTGTAATACACTTATAAATACACAAAACTAAAACAAGGAAAGATTGTTTCAAATTCTCAAAATATGTGATGTGTTAATTTTAACATCATCAGCATTCAACAATACATTAGATAAATGTACAATATGCAAAATATAATCCATTATTTCATATGATATCTTTGTTATGTATAAATATGTATAAATACATATATAACATAAGTACAATGAGCACTTAAAATAATCCCCCAAATTTTATTTAGTGACAATAGATGTTGGATAAATTTTTAAAAATATTTTAATTTTCAATAGGTCTTATTTATTTTCAAAACAATTATATTTTATATTTTAAATTATTTTTGAAATGATCATGCATATTTAAAATATAAACAAGCCAATATCCTTCATTTTCTAAGTTTTCTTGCTCAAATTATTAACAAAGGAGTTATTATATATAAGTTTTGACTTCCATATAACGCAAATTTTAGTGTTTTTGATTCCAGAAAGTAACAAAAACTGTGTATTATGAAGATACTTTATTTGGAGTATTGTCATTATACATGCTAGAATCAATTATTTTTTATGAAAGTTTTAATGCTAAATTGCTCTTAGATGTATTGATTTCATGCATTAAAGATTAGCATTTGTACTATTCATAGCATTATTTTTATAGTTTATCTAGAAATTTATTAGTAAAAATAATTAACTAGGGATATGTTTATAAATTTTAATATCTGCATATATGTCCATTTTCCCCAGACTTTTTTAGTTAAATCACTGTGAGATAGATGCTTACAAAGCTGTTCATGATTAGATTTCAGTCATAGTGTTCTAATACCCATCCTACCTCCAGTCTACATTTTGCACCAACAGTGTCACTAGTATCTCTCCCATCACCTGCCACCTAACCCCCAATTTGCCTCAATGGCAGGCACATCTTCTCTGTCTCTGTCTCTATCTCTCTCCAACTTCCTTCTCCCTACTCTCTCCTTTTGGGCATTGTGGTTTGCAATACAAATTCTAAAAGGTTGTCATGCATATCCCTTTACCTACCTTTAAGACTCAGTTCTTACCCAGTGAGATCATTTCCACCTATTATTGTCATGTGTCATATTGATCTCCACTCAATCTTATCGACCTTTCGCCCATACACTTGTGAAAGATTGACCATTGTCCAGTCCTCCTTGCTCCTGTTTTCACTGGCCTTGGATATTAGTCTTCTTTTTTTTTTTTTTGCTTTTTGGGTCACACCCAGCGATGCTCAGGGGTTACTCCTGGCTTTGCACTCAGGAACTACTCCTGGCGGTGCTTGGGGGACCATATGGGATGTCGGGGATCGAACCTGTGTCGGCCGCGTGCAAGGCAAACGCCCTACCTGCTGTGCTATCGCTCCGGCCCCCGGATATTAGTCTTCTAATATGTATTTTTATATAAGTAAGTGCATATCCATGAGTAAGTCCTGAACACTGCTGGGTACGGCCCTCAAACACAACAAAACAAGGCCAATTATTTTTTGTTTAAAAAGGTATTTATGTTAGATGTTCTTAATATTTTAAAATCTTATTTTAATTTTCATTAATATTCTTTCATTTTTTAATTTTGTTTTATTGAATCACTGTGAGATACACCTTTACAAAGCTGTTCATGATTAAGTTTCAGTTATACAGTTTTGCAACATCTATCCCTCCACCAGTGTATATTTCTTAGCACTATCATCCCCACTTTCCCTCCCATCACCCATCACCCCAACCTGTCTTCCTCTATGGCAAGCACTTCTCTCTCTCTCTCTCTCTCTCTCTCTCTTCCTCTCTCTGTCTTTTCCTCTCTCTCTCCTCTCTCTCTCTCTCTCTCTCTCTCTCTCTTTCTCTCTCTCTCTCTCCCCTTTTGGGCATTTCAGTTGGCAATACAGATACTGAAAGAAAGGTTGACACGTATATATCCCTTTACCTCATTATAACACACAGTTCTTACACAGCACAATTATTTTCAACTGTTATTATCATATTGATCTTTTCTCTATGTGATGTGTGCTCAGTCCCACACACTTGTCGTAGATTTAAACCAGTAAACCACTGAATGCACTGGGTCTGCACCCAGTGATCACTCCTAAGTGGGATTTAATAGACCATATAGGATACCAGGGATTAACCTTGTGTGATGTGTGCAATACAAGCCAGCCCCCTCCCACCATATTATCTGTCTTCTATATATTGTGTTTATTAATAAGAAAATATTTCTTACACATGATATTTAAAGAAGTTATGCAGGACATTGTTAACATCAAAATAAGTTAATTAACAATTTATACAAAACGCAATAATTAGTCAAATATACTAATAAAGTGTAAAACTCACTATCTTAAGCACCTATTTGTGAATGAAACAAGTATTGTCTCTGACGCATCAATGACTTTTTAGTTATGTCAATAGTTACATGTTTTACTCTACAAAAATCAAATATTTAATAATCACATGAATATTTGGCCAACATATTCATCCTTAGAGGAGAGTTCCATCTGCTCATTTGCTCATATCCTACTGCCTCTGTTGCATAACACAGTGTTTGTCACATAACAAATTCCTGGAAAATTTAATATTTGGTAAATGGCCTATTGTTCCTAGCATCATTTTGTTTCTTTTGTCCAGTTGCATTCAGGAATCCAAGAAAAGTAATCATTGTGATTGCTTATAATTTAAGTTTGACAATATGGCAATTATGTGACAGGGATATAAAACAAAGATTATATTGTATTATTGAAATGACTGAAAATATTACTCAGGAAAACATATCCTGAACTAACAGATGGCAAATTAGCAAAGGAGTAGATAATATGCAATTACAGATTGTATGAGAAAGGGACTATTTAATGAAGATTTAAAGTATGATTGCTTTTTCCTATGATACTATTTAATGAAGATTAAAAGTATGATAGTTTATTCACACAATACTATGTATTTATTTATTTTTTTGTAAAAATAAGAAGATTTCTATAATTTTACTCAGCTAGATAACAAATCTATTTGGTCTCATCTTACAACATATTAGTAAAATATCAAATTGCTCGGTAATTTTTCTCAAAATAATATTTTACGTGGAATTATAGAAGTTCATGCTGTCTGAATTTCTTCTTCCTTATTATTTCCTTTTTTCCTTTAGCAACTTGCTTTCATTTTCTCTACATTTATATATTTTGCTACAAACTTGAAGCCCATTTCTTAGACAATAAACTCTACAAAGGAAATTTATCCATGTTTCACTTCAGTTGCTAGTTAGAATATTGGTTATAAACTATAAACAGACCTACCACTTTATTTTGTTATCTGGAAGGTATTTCCAATAGGATGTCTAAGAGATTATTAAAACTCAATGAGTCAAGACTGAATTCATAATCAACATTCCTCCTCTTTCCTAAACAAATTCACTTAGCATTCATTAACCCTGCACCAAACACAGTGTTATTGGTATGTGGGATCTCCTAATTAGTAGTGCAAAGTCAAATTCTAGAAATCATCTTTAATTAGCCCATTCAGTTTATTTTATCATATTATAAGATCCTGCTGTCAATATGTGTGAGTTTGTGTGTGTATGTTTATGTGTATGCATCTATGCATGTGAATAATGTATGTACAGGATCTCTTGTTATATTTAGCATTAGAATTAATTGATCAAATTAGGACACCTGGAAACTTTCAGAGTCTGATGTGTTGTTATATACAATTTGCACAAACAAATTGTATTGTCCTTAGTAGCATTTTTCCTACCTAAAGATTGTACCTTGTTAATATTTAACTCTGCCCCCACCCAGACTCAATTACTCTGCTAATTGGCAGACTTGAGATGTAGAGATAGCTCAAGTGGTTGAGCACATGCCTGGATGTGCAGGTCCCAAGTTTCACCCTCGATGTTTTTACCCGAATTCCCACTATTCTCCAATCTGTCCAACACCACGTGGGCATCCCAGGTGACCTGCAAAAAGCAGGTTTTAGCTTGTCACTGGTGGCCCGCAGTTATATAAGCTGAGTATTGTGCCATTGCCTTATGAAAGCAACACATTAAAATGTCACTGTCATTGTCACTATCATCCCGTTGCTCATCAATTTGTTCGAGCAGGCACCAGTAACGTCTTCATTTTTGAGATGTGTTGTTACTGTTTTTGGCATATCAAATACAACATGGGTAGTTTGCCAAGCTCTGCCATGCAGGCGAGATACTCTGGGTAGCTTGCCTGGCTCTCTGAGAGGGGCAGAGGAATCGAAACTGGGTTGGCAGCGTGCAAGGCAAATGCCCTGTTGCTGTGTTATCACTCCAGCCCACATTAAAATGTAGACATGTCAGTTGTTTTTATGCATCTCTCAAGATAAATATAGTTCATTGATAGGGTCAATATGACCTTTAGAATTTAGTTTTTACTTACATCTTCAAATCCATTTCATAATTCTCTCCATCTAACTCACTTTTGTTTCAGTCATTGTAACTTATTTACCTTTTCCTAATTTAATGTGCACCTTTGGATTTTAGGCTTTTGTATAATTGGTGATCTCTGAGATAGTCCTCTACTCCCTCACTGCGTAGATAATCTCTGCTGGTCACCAAAGTTTAGCTGGACTATAGATTTCTCACAAAGTTGTCTTTTAGTACAATCTGACTCTAGGAAATTTTTCAGCATATAACTGACTTTAAAAAATCCTTCTCATATTTACCATCCACTTACAAGTTAATTCAATAGCCCTGCTATAATGCAAATTCCATGCAAGAAGAAAATCTGGAGCAATATTTTTTATACTTAGTGATTAAGAAAATCCACTGTACTTGTGAAAATAAAAAAAAAAAGATGTGAATGTTTGGAAGAAGCTGCTATCCTCTTCTTTTATTATTTATTTATTTTTTTAGTCTTTGACTTGAGAAAATGAGTAAGGCTTCTTTCTGATATTAGTGGGGGAAAATAAACCTAGATCAGTAGCACAGGAAAGAGGAAAGAAAGTAGATGTTGTTTATTTACACCTACCTTCTAAATATCAAGATTTTATCACTTGGCATTTTAAAAAAATTGCTGTCAGAACTGTACCTAATGTCAGATCTGATATAACTTGCAAGTCATCTTTGCTTTTCTATCTTTTCAAACATAATTTTCATTAGTTAATATTTAAAATGTGTAGATGTCTCAATTAGCACACCTTTATATGTAAAGGATTCATCACAGCTACCAACAAATATTCACAACCTATTCTTCACAGCATTCCATTTTTCTCTAGTAGCTGCAAGGGAATCTAAAGTCATTTTTTTAAATTTATTTCTTGCAGTATGCTTGTTTTGGTTATTTACATTCCACATATGACTGAAATAATACTCTAATTGGCATTTCTTTATTTCACTTAGCATAGTTATCTCTAAACCCATACATTATTCTTAATGCATATAATTTTATATTTTAAAATGAAAGAATGGTATCCAGTTGAAAATATACACTTCTGCTACTTTAAGAATTCAGCAGTGACTATGTATTTGCATTGATTCCAGGTTTTAACTCTTGTGAATAATGCTTCTGTGAAAATGGCAGTGCAGATATTTTTTAAATTAGTATTTTTATGTACTTCAAGTAAATGTCTGTAGTTGCATGCCTTATTGTATGAAATTTCCATGTTTATTTTTCATGGAATGGAGCAATAGCACAGCAAGTAGGGCATTTGCTTTGCACATGGCTGACACAGGTTCGATTCTTCCATCCCTCTCCCTCTCAGAGAGCCCAGCAAGCCACTGAGAGTATCCCGCCCTCAAGGTAGAGCCTGACAAGCTCCCCATGAGTATTCAATATGCTAAAAACAGTAACAAGAAGTCTCATAATGGAGACGCTATTGGTGCCCGCTCGAGCAAAGCAATGAATAATGGGAGGACAGTGCTACACTGCGACAGTGTTACAGTGCATTTTTCATGGAGTCTCCATATAATTTTCCATGAAGTCAGCATCAATTTACATTCCCAGATGTACTATACCAGCGTTCGTTTTTCCCTGCTTTCTTGCCAGCATTGGTTGTTTCCAATCACTTAGATATGGATCAGTATTATCTCCGTGAGTTGCTTTTAACCTGAGGTTTTTATTGCTATTCATTTTGCCAATCATAGGTAACAACATGCAGATTTTCCTATATTTGTAAGACATCTTTTTTGGAAAAGTGATTTTTTCATATATTTTGCTAACTTATTGATTTATTTTTTTTTTATTTTGAAGTTGTAATTATTTCTCACTTTCAGTCCTACCTGATAGCTTTGTCTGTGCACAAAGATTCATGAACTTTTTAAATAAATACTGTGTACTTAATTTAATTCATTTAATTTTTTTTAGATTTGTAATATTAGACACTTACAAAGTTCAATATTTAAAGAAGGCAAATAAATTCTGTTGTTTTTACAATACATTAGAAGTATAATTATGAGTAAGTCCTGCATAAATACTACTGCTACATATTTTGTATTTTAGTTGATGAGGCTATGAATAGGTGAGAAAAATGGATAATATTTAAAGAAACATAATCTCTTTTTGCACAAAATATTTAGCTTGTTTAAGGATACAGGGGGCTGGAGCCATAGCAGAGTGGGTAGGGTGTTTTCCTTGCATGCCTTGCATGCCTTGTTCAATTTCTCTGTTCCTCTTGGAGAGCTTGGCAAGCTACCAAGAGTATCCTGCCTGCAAGGCAGATCCTGGAAAGCTACCCATGTCATATTCGATATGCCATAAACAGTAACAACAAGTCTCACAATGGAGATGTTACTAGTGCCCACTAGAGCAAATCAATGAGCAATGGTACAACAGTGCTACAGTGCTAAGAAAAAAGGTGAACATAATTTTCTACTAGAATCTAGAAAACTTCTAATAAATACAATTTATGTTGAGATTAATGAAAATGTTGGCTATGATGAGTAAATAAAATAAATCTATCAGGCAGATGGAAATAGTAAGTGCAGAGGTATATAGGAAGACATGCAAATGCATTTGTTCAGGTACAAAAATGCCAATGGTAATGAAAAATAGAAAAATAGTGAGAGGAGATTGTAAGTGTCTTTAGGCAATTGAGGTAGCTGCCCGCAAGGCAGAGCCTGGCAAGCTACCCGTGCATATTGGATATGCCAAAAAAACAGTAACAGTAAGTCTCTCAATGTGAGATGTTACTGGTGCCCACTCGAACATACACATTTAGCTTTATTTCTTCTCTTAATATTTTGAACCATAGCCAATTCTTTGACTAGGCTGATGCAATATACAACTCAACTCCGGTTCCCCAATAAGCAAATGACCTGAGATTTCTACAATTATGTCATTAAAATATAGGGAATGGAAAACACAGAGAGGAAAACTGAGGACATTGGTGGTGGAAAATGTACAGTGATAACGAGGTGGGTATTGGAAAATCTTATGACTGAAACTCAATCATGAACAACTTTGTAACTTTGTATCTCATGGTGATTCAATTAAAAAGAATAAATTGAGGGGCCGGAGCGATAGCACAGCGGGTAGGGCGTTTGCCTTGCACGCGGATGACCCGGGTTCGATCCCCGGCATCCCATATGGTCCCCCAAGCATCGCCAGGAGTAATTCCTGAGTGTAAAGCCAGGAGTAACCCCTGAGCATCGCTGGGTGTGACCCAAAAAGAAAAAAAAAAGCATAAATTGAACTGAAGTGAAGAGAATGAACATCCTTGTCTTGTCTGGTGCTGGAAAATGTACATGGGTGAAGGGATGGGTGTTGGAAGACTGTATGACTGAAATCCAATGACAAACAGTTTTGTAAGGGTCAATCTCACAGTAATTCATTTAAAAAGTAAAAAAAAAATACTACTATGAGCATAAAAATTAAAACTAAAAGTAATAAAATGTACTACAAAAAATAACTAAAAATAAATAAAATATAGCAAACGTAGTACAACATTTTTAAGTTAGTTCCTGTCTTCAAGGTCTCTTATCAGGGATGATAGAAGAGTTAATATTTCCTTATATTGATATAGTTTGAATATTATCTTAAATTCAATATTTTGTATACATACAGGTTTTCTTTTCATTTAAGTTAATAGGCTCTCTTCTTTAGCTTCAAATATTTTTCCTCTAACCTAAATGACACTTTCTCCCCTGATTTTGACGTAGACTGATACTTCTTGCATTTCATTTCACTTCATTTTACATTATGTCTATAATGGTATTTAGACAAACATACTATTGACTTTAAGTCATCTTGTTTCTATCACCTGAATATAAGATTTTCTAGAAGACCCTAGAAATGTGACTTTAAGTCATCTTGTTTCTATCACCTGAATGTAAGATTTTCTAGAAGACCCTAGAAATGATATTTAATCCAGAGATCATAATTCTGTATATCTTCTGAGCCATTTACAGGCTTATTGATGATTTAAGTCTCTAATGAAAAAATAGCAGTACTTTTTATCCAATCATTTTGTACATACAGAAAATTCAGTTTTAAAATTGAGAAAAAAGAATTTTTTAAAAATTAATGTCATCTTATGAGTTAAAAAACACGAACAAAAAGGAGGGATAATATTGCTGAAGTGTGGGAAGGTTAAATGCCGGATAAGAATCAGAAATATATTTCTCCCTCCAGCTTTGACACCTGTATGCTTTGTCCTTGATAACTTCATTTATATAAAGTGCATGTCTGTCATTTATCGACTATCATGATTATTGTAAGTGTAAATAATTAGCCATCTTGCCTACTCTAACAGTCATCTCAGTACATGGGAGTGTTATTAATTTTGGAAAACAGAATAAAACATATCCTGAAAGAGAATTGCTGTCATCATTGCTAGGTTGCTATCTCAATTGTTCTTAAACCTTATCACTGTCAAAATCCTTGATATTTCTCTTGTTGGAGTTCATAGAATTGATGACAACTTTTCTTAAACATTTGTGCTGTTCTTAAACTCATAACTATCATTGCCTCCATGGTCTTCTACCAGAATTTCAAGGTAAGGGTAGCACTGTAGCACTGTAACACTGTTGTCCTGTTGTTCTTGGATTTGCTGGAACGGGCACCAGTAATGTCTCTCTTGTGAGACTTATTGCTAGAGTTTTTGGCATACTGAATATGCCACGGGTAGCTTGCCAGGCTCTGCTGTGTGGGTGGAATACTCTTGGTAGCTTACTGGGCTTTCCTAGAGGGACAGAGGAATCAAACCTTGGTTGGCCACGTGCAAGGCAAACGACCTACCTGCTGTGCTATCACTCCAATCCTATTTAAATTAAATTTAATGTATTTTTTTAGAAATAAATAAAGGTGTCTAATAATTTTTTTCTGATCTCAAGATTGTGCTACTAAAGCATATGCATTCAAAATTGATACAAATAACTTATTTACTTTGTACTTTTAGTCAAATGTACAGTCTTTTTTTTAAAAAAAATAAATTTTATTGAATCACTGTGAGATAGTTACAAGCTTTCATGTTTGGGTTACAATCTCATAATGATCAAACACCCATCTCTCCATCAGTGCACATTCCCCACCACCAATATCCCGGGTATACCCCTCCCCTTCCCACCCTCTCGCTGACTCTATGGCAGACAATATTCCCCATACTCTCTCTCTACTTTTCGGCATTATAGCTTGCAACACAGACACTGAGAGGTCATCATGTTTAGTCCATTATCTACTTTCGGCATGCATCTCCCATCCCAACTGGTTCCTCCAGCCATCATTTTCTTAGTGATCTCTTCTCTACTCCATCTGCCTTCTCCCCTCTGCTCATGAAGCAGTCTTCCAGCTATGGGGAAATCCCCCTGGCCCTTGTATCTACTGTCCTTGAGTGCCAACCTCATGTGATATTATTTTATACTCACAAATGAGTGCAATCCCTCTATGTCTGTCCCTCTGTTTCTGACACTCAAATGTACAGTCTTAAAATATCTCACTTGGATTGTATTTAATTACTATTTTCCACATGCTTATTTAATATTAGACTAAGAATATAAATGTTCTTGACTCTGCCTTCAAAAACTACATTGTAAGATTCATAGCTTGAAGTTGATCCAAGCATGTTGCTTTAATACATATGTACTACAATTAATTTTAGTCAAAATAACTGACTTGTAATGAATGATTTTCCACAATATGATTTTATCTACAATTTACTATTATATTTAACTATGTATATTTATATATATATGGCATGCTATTTACTTAATTTTATTTATTTATTTTAACTTTTAATTGGGGCATCCTAAGGTCCATTAGGACCATGCATCATACCTGGTGATACTCAGTCTAGGACAAAAATAAGAAAGTGGTTATTTGTTAAGCAATAAATTTATGAAGATCAAAATCATTTTTGGTATTTTATGTACTTTGTCTTTAAATTTATATGCAAGTTAGCATGTAGTGATTATGTAATGATTCCTCATTATATAATTAAATGTTTAAAATATTGTGTAAATCATACAACTTGTTTATTAGTGTGCTGAAAAGAAGCAATAATAAAATTCAGTTGCTTTATATTTAAATAAATCATTAGTTATGGAAAGTTAATATTTTATAGTTGCAAATGGGATGCTTCTGTTTGACAATACTATCTGCAGATTCTTATAAATAGTGGAATGGTAATGCTATATATATATACACTTCACTTTTCTTTAAAAATCAATTAAAAACTGACAATTTTGAGGACGTAGTAGAACAAGGCATTAAAGTATTAGGTATCCATGCTTAAAATTATCCCTCCTGTGAAAATATACACTAGAACCATTAGGATAATTGTTAATGATTTGAAGATATGACTTAACTTTCAGATATAATTATTGTCCTATGTAGTATAGTTTATCATCCATTGGATATTATGATGTACTTTAAAAGTAGTTTTTAAAGGGACGACAATTAATACTATTTGAAACCATTTGTTACCTGTATATTAAGCACCAAATCTGCCAAAGAATCATAAAATACTTTTAGTCAGCTAGTTTATCATATGAGAACCTGCACTAGAATAACATGCAAATAAAACATTAAATAAATTTGTTATATGCCTGCCAAGGGAGAAATCTGGGGGATAATAGAGTCTCTGGAGATATTGGTGGTGAGATTGATGTTGCAACATTGCATGTCTTCAAACAATTTTATTATTAACAACCTTCTAAATCATAGTGTCTTAATTTAAAAAAATTCAAAACATTTTAAAAGCAAACTACAAAAAAGTATAACTAAAGCTAAAGAAAACATTTTGTCTGTAGTATACACTTTTCTCTTCAATGTTCTAAACGTATTTGCAATCTTCACTACTTTTGTAACAAAGTTTTCCTAATAATAAAAGCATATTAGAAACCCTGAAAAACCAATTTCCTATTTTAAGGTGGAAAATATTATTTTTGTAAAATTGAAAATAGTCCCTAATACACATTTGTTTTTTATAGTTAGTAGTATTTTTTTAAGTATAAAGAAACCGGAAAAGATATTTATAAATTAAAAGACATATCCCACTGTTAAATATATACTGTCACTGTCATCCCATTGCTCATCAATTTGCTGGAGCAGGCACCTGTAACATTTCCATTGTGAGACTTGTTGTTACTGTTTTGGGCATGTCAAAAACACCATGGGTAGCATGCCAGGCTCTGCTGTGTGGGCAAGATACTCTTGGTAGCTTGCTGAGTTCTCTGAGAGGGGCGGAGGAATCAAACCCAGGTTGGCTGCATGCAAGGCAAAAGCCCTACCCGCTGCGCTATCGCTCCAGCCCATTAAAAATATACATCTTGATTAAATCTTTAAGAGCTTCTTTTTTCAGGACATCTTTTAACTTTTTACTATGTGGAGTTTAGAAAATTCCAATGATATATTAGCATATTGACTAGTTTCTATATAAGCAAAACAAAGGAATATTACCATGTTAAAAACTGCACAATGAGGACTTATCTGTGGCACTCTACTTTTAAAAGGTTTAATAATACAATCACTTTACCATAGTAGAAAAGTTTATGACAAGTTGCTATCTATGCAACTGAGAAATCAAGTACAATTTGAGTGATTTCAAGTCATCAAAATTTATAATACCCAGATAAGCGATAATATTCAAAATATAGAGAAATTAAATTGGTGCCTATAACAAGAACAAATTGTTTGATAGGGAAAAAAAGCTTTGTTCAGTTTATTATTTTATTTTATGTGCAATAATTCTATTTTAGAACACAACCATGAATTTCTCTTTAAAATAATTGTATATGCTATATCAATTATATCAGTTACATAAGAGTACACTAGCAATAATTGCACGGGTCTCTTTAAGAATTAAAGAGCTCTTGAAGAAATTAAAGCTCAAAACATCTGTTTTGGTGCTGGAGTGAAAATACAGGAACTAGGGAACTTTATAAACCTTGCACCAAGGTTTATACCCAGCGCCTCATTTGTTCCCTTTCCCAGCCAGATCAGAGTTGAAGAATCAGGATTAATCCCTAAGAATTCTGTGTGTGAACCAAAAATCAGTCTTCCCTCAAAATGTTAGTTGAATTCAATAGCAGAATGCATGTTGTATAATAAAAATATATTAAAGTGACTTATTAGTAGAATTCATTCTAAAGTTTTGAGTAGATTTTCATTCTACACTTTTTATACAATGGTTGTTCATTTCAACTAAAATGTTAAAAAGAAAAGTATGAGTGCAATCACTGTATCACTGTATCATTGTAATACCGTTGCTCATCAATTTGCTCAAGCAGGCACCAGTAATATCTCCATTTTGAGACTTGTTACTATTTTTGGCGTATCGAATACGACACAGGTAGCTTGCCAGGTGCTGCCTTGTGGGTGAGATGCTCTCGGGAGCTTGCTGGGCTCTCCAAGAGGGGCAGTGGAATCAAACCCAGGTCGGCCGAGTGTAAGGCAAATGCCCTACCACTGTGCTATCACTCCAGCCCATTACTACAATAAAAATAAGAATTGTATGCTCCTAATCAATAGTATAGGAAACTGTTTTTTGTAAATTACATGATGTCAGGGCTACATAGATAGCCTAAAATCCCCAAAACCATAAACAATTTCCCCGTTTGATTCATGATACTGCACAGAAACCTGAGCACTCCTTGGTGACCGTCAGCACCTCCAGACCCAAGCTTCATGTCACCAAACTGACATAGTCAGGCTGAGTAGCAGTGGAAATGGGCAATGAGTCCCCTGAACCCCACCAATTTATAAAATGCAATAAATTTAGGGAAAATGAAGAAGTTAAAGTAAATGCTGATTCTATTTCATAAAATGTGGCTAAATGCAACCATGGAGTTATAATAGGGATCCCTGAGCACAGAGCCAGGGGTAAGCCCTGAACACAACCACTGTAACTCCTTAACCAAACCAGACAACAACAGCAATGAGACCAAAAATACTTACCAGAACTAAGAATTATAAAAAATAAAAATTTCCTCAATATAAAGGATTTTTCTGATAACATTTTCCTCATTTTTATATAAAGTTCATGGAGTATATTACCAAATTTTAAAAATATTTATTTTAATACAGATACCATAGAAAAAAATAACTTGTATCACTAGTCATCCCGTTGATCTTTGATTTGCTTGAGCGAGCACCAGCAACATCTCCATTAGTCCCTGTCACGTGCTAGTGTAGCCCAGTGGTATCTGCTCACTCCAGGAACACGAAGAGCCTCAAACTGTTTCGTTCAGAGTTTTGACAAAGAAGACTGATCATCTCATAGATGGGCAGCCACAGGATCTTTTGATGTCCAGAGGATCCAGTCCATAACAGCTCTAGTCCAGCATTTATCTCCAAATCTAATTACGTGTCCATCCCATCTGATTTTGACACCTTTACAAAGAGACAGTGTCCCTGATCTTTGATTGTCAACAGAGGTTGGACCACCAGATTCCTTTTCTCACTTGAGTAATATGTGACATTCCAAGCATAGCCCTTTGGATTCCTCTTTGGGAGACCCAAATAGCATTCTCCTCCTGTTTTCATAGGGCCCAGGTCTCTGAGGCGTATGTTACTGCAGGAAGAACGGTGGAGTTGAAAAGATGTGCCCAGAGCCAGAGAGTTTCTTCATCCTCTTAACCAGTTCTTCAACACTCTTGGAGGCGTTCCACGCTGCTCTCTTCCTCCTGCATAGTTCTGGCACCAAGTCATTCCTCATGTTGAGTTCTCGACCCAGGTATACATCGCTGCTGCATTCGGAGAAGTTCGTTCCATTGAGAGCAAACGGAACGTCAGGGACAAGTTAGTTTCTCATGAACATTGCTTCGGTGAGATTCAGCTGCAGTCTGACATTTCCACACTTGTGGTCGAAGTCGGTGAGTAGTTATGCCACCTGGCTAATGTTTGGTGTTATGAAAACAATGTCATCAGCTAAGGGGAGGTGGTGTAGTTGATGACTGTTTATCTTCACTCCCTTTCCTTCCCAATCCAGTCATTGCATGACATTCTTGAGGGTGGCACTGAAGAGTTTTGGTGAAATTGTATCACCCTGCTGCACCCCTCTCTTTACGTCAATAATTACTTCCTTGTAGAATGGTGAGATCCTGGTGGTGAATCCACAATACAGCTTGCGGAGGATTTTGATATACTGAGTTTGAATGCCCTGTTTGGCCAGGGCTTCGATGACCACCTCAGTCTCAACAGAATCGAAGGTCTTCTTTAAGTCGATGAGCGTTAGACAGAGCAGCATCTTGAACTCTCGCAAAACCTCAGTGAGCTTGGTGACTGTGTGGATATGTCTGGACCGGGTGCTCTGGGAGTCTTTACCTCTTTACCGACAATGGCATGTCAGATTTCAGAAGAGAGGACGTTGGGAATGACATATCTATCCTGAAGAATTTGGTATGTGGGCAGGTAGACATGACTGTTGAAGAGATCTGAGTAGAAGTCGTGAATAATCCTCTCCGTTGCCCTTCTTGAAGATGCCATACATCCATCAGGATGTCAGAGGGCAGTCATCTTGGTCTTGTAGTTGGTGAAAGATAGACGAGTATTGCAAATACTTTTCCTGGCTTCTGCTGCATGGGTCAACACTGCTGCTCTTCTCTCTTTGAGGTCTTCCTTTATCACTTCTCTGCACAGGTTTGCGAGCTCAGACGTTAGCTTGTGGTTGCCTGAGGCTCGTGCCAAGTCACGTTGATGAATGAGCTCAAGAGATTTTGAAGACAGGCGTCTGTTTGTGGCTTTCCCACTCTTGGCTTTCCTCATGCAGTCTTGGAGGTGCTGAACCAGTTGATCATATTCCTCGTCTATGTTGTCAAGGACGGCATCTTCCCATGTTGCCGCAGTAGTGCTAGAGAGCTCCCAGTTGGTGGTCATTTTGGGAGTTCTTTTTAAAAATCTATTAAATGTAAGAAAAATACTTTTGTGTGAGTTGCACTTGAAATCACTGGGAAAAATTAAAGAAACTAAATCGTTATGATTAACTCTTACATTCATATCATTTTATTCCTCTTAATCACAAACATAATATTATTTTTATTTAAAATGAATAAGAACAATAAGATAATGTCAAAGCAGAGAAGTATAGTTTCTTGTATACATGTTTACCTTGAATATGCATGAGTATTAAATATACATTGTTCTACTAAGCCAGGAATACTTATTTTAAAGTGAAAATTAAATATCACTTCCACCTTGCAGCTGCCTCAGAAGGACTGATGTAGAATAATGCAAGCCTTGTCTTTTTAAAATATTTTTCATTGTTATCTAGTTCCTACTTGCTTAGAAATGTGACCTAGAAAAGAAGTATTTCTGTACATTAAAAGTTATTTATGTACCAAATGATGATGCATATTGAGATTTTTCTTTTCTTAAAATTTGATCTAAAGATATGACCTTACATTTCCTTAAAATTCCATAAAACTATTCACTATTTATTTAGCTTCCTGAATGACTTAAAAACAGATTTATTTTTACTTCCTATATGACATTCTTTCTAAAATGTAACCACTCCCAAAATATAAATAAAGCTTTGTTAAGCTTCTTTTTATGGGAAGGGGCATGTTTATTTATTCTAAGAGACATGTGTAATCTTATTTATCAAAAAAGTAAATACTGACAATATAGTAGTTATATGCATTTGGAAATAGAATATGCCACAGTTTTCTCTCTTGGATACATGTTTCTCTCCTCCACTTTTCCTCTGGAGAAATCCATGTTCTTATTTTAGCATATCCTAATAGTAGTATTTTTCGACATAAAAATATACGTGTATGTATATATATATAATATGTATATACATATGTTTGTGAGGCAACTTATCTCTCCAAAAGGATATACAATAAAAAGAACTCATAACCTGAAGTACCCTGTCTTTTATGAGATGCAAGCTAATTATTAGCAAAATTTAATATTTTCTTTCAGCTATTAAATACTTCTTTATGTATTTATATTTATTTATTTTTCCTTTTTGTTTCACACCCGATGATGCACAGGGGTTACTCCTGGCTCATGCACTCAGGAATTACTCCTGGCAATGCTCAGGGGACCAGATGGGATGCTGGGGAATTGAACCTGGGTCAGCTGCATGCAAGGTAATGCCCTACCTGCTGTGCTATTGCTCAAGCCCCTTAATTGTTTTTTTAAATAATTAAATATATTTAAATTTCTTTTTTGCAAAGGGAATTGAGGTTTTCAAAATAGTTGATTATACAAATATAAGGAACTTTTATTTTGACTATAATTTACTGCCTTTTATATGTCAATAAAATGTCATTTTTTCATAAAACACAGAGGAGGACTTGTAGATTAAAGTCATTTTAAGATATCCAACATTTTCAAACACTCTATGCGTACGTATATGCACAATAATACTAGAGAAGAATATCAAAGAAATATCAAACTGTAAACCAAATAAGGCAGTGTTAAATGACAGCTGTTAGTTGAGTAGTGACATGTATCAATACTTTTAAAAATAGTGAAAGAATCTGCTACTATGTATTTTTTTATTAAAGGTAAAACTAATATCCTAATATTACTATCTGTACTGATATAATCCCATATATTTATATAATTACTTAATAATTTCTTGGATTGTTTTCACTGTCATCACTGACACTGTCATCCCATTATTCATCAATTTACTCTAGCGGATACCAGTAATGTCTCCATTTGTCCCAGCCCTGAGATTTTAGCAGCCTCTCCTTATTCATCTTTCCCAACAATTGGAAGCTCTTTCAGGGTCAGAGGAATGAGACCTGTTATTGGTACTGTTTTTGGCATATCTAATATGCCATGGGGAGATTGCCAGGCTCTGCCAGGCAGGTAAGATACTCTTGGTAACTTGCCAGGCTCTCTGAGAGGCATATATATGTGTGTGTATATATGTATATATATATATATATTTACCTCTATGGTTTTTCATTTAATAATACTAAATAAATAAACATAAATGAAGTGGGTTTATTTTGTTTTTTTTTTGTTTGCTTTTGTGCCACACCTGCAGTGCTCAGGGGTTACTCCTGGCTCTGCATTCAGGAATAACTTCTAGCAGTGCTTGGGGGACTATAAAGGATGCCAGGGAGACCATATGGGATGCCAGTGATTAAACCCGGGTTAGATGCATACAAGGCTGTTCTATTGCTCTGACCTTGGAAAAGTAGCTTCTATATATGGATTATATACTACTAGTTTTTTAAGTAAGTATTAATAAGTATAGAAATGATGGCATAATCCCACCTTCCTCTTTCTCTTTTCTAAATACAATTCAATTCACTGAAATAATTCAGATCAAAAAGAATTTAAATTTTTTGAAAGCTATAAATATGGACTTTCTACAGATTTTAGTGGTGTTATTGCATATCTTCAGTGGTGGTGAGCAGAAGTGTGTGTCACAAAGTAACTTGAGAATGATCCATACCTATTTGTGGATCAAAGGGGCCCACAACAAATACGAAATAGTGCTGACCCCAAAGCCCAATACTATTGGTGTTATTGGTATATCTCTCTAAACATCAGAGTCACACTCTGAGTCATAGTTACACAGGAAATCAGATGCCTTCATAAAGCCTAGCATAAATTTATGCTCCCACTCAATACCTGACAGTATCTGTCAGCAAATATGCTGGTACAAGGCTTAGAACACACTACAGCTTAAAGACTGTCAATTTAAATAGAAGAGTCACATAAACTCAGAAGTCTATTAACATAATATCCAAAACATACAGCATTTTTAAAAAAAATCACTTGTCATCCCAGAAATCAGGAAAAAAAGCATAATTTTGTATAAAGATAATAAAGTGATGCCAAACTAAAGTAAATGAGATGTTAAATTATATGATAAATACTTTTCTTTCAAGACTGCTGTTTTCTCACTTGGACACATATTTCTCTGCTCCATTTTCTCCCTTCATGAGAAGCCCATATTCTTACTTGAACATGCTCTAGTAGTATTTATATGTATATATATACATATATAAGAGTAATGTATATGATATATAACAAAATAATCTCATCATCAAAAAGATCCTGGCTTTCATTAATTTCAAGCTAAGTTCCAAACTCAGAAATGTATGTTTCTCAAGTTTTCAGGTTTCTGCCTTAGAGTGAAATCCTCTTTTAGACATTCTCTTATATCTCCTTTCACTGAATAAACTACATTTTCACAAATACTGTAACAGATTCCTATATTGTGTGAAGATTCTATTCTAAATTCTTTATAAATAACAGGCATTGCATAAGAACAAAATATATCTAAGATTCCTTAAGATATCTTAGGTATGTCTGCCAAAAACAGTCTATGCTATTTTGTTTTTAATCCAGTGCCGAAGTAGCTTATTATAAGTTAAACTGAATGGTTTACAGGTTTATGAAGTAGTCAGTTTTGCATTGTAGAAATATTTTTGTTAAAAATGTATCAGCACCCAACCCAGGTTTGATTCCCAGCATCTCATATGTCCCCGAGGACCACCAGGAGTGATTTCTGAGGGCAGGGCCAGGAGTAAGCCCTGAGCAACAGTGGGTGTGCCTAAAAACAAATAAATGAACATACAAACACACATGTAGGTTAGGACTAGAGAGAGAGAGTACAGTAGGAAAGTCTTAGAGCCAAGAGCAAGTCCTGGACACAAAACTATTGTAGGCAGTATATTTAAATATATAATGCTACAAAAAAAACTTGTGAAGAATTAGAACTTTTATTTTTAGTCCTATAATAATAAATCTATGATGTGACACACGTTAATGACTCAGACTGTTTCTGTCTGTTTCTATATGTTATGCCAATAACTTCTCTCTACTTCTTTCTTCCCTAAGGAAGGGACATCAAACATCCTTAAATACATCAAGTCTAAGATATAGTCTTTTTTACCTTTGAAAATCCTCTGGGATGCCTCATCTATCTGATATTTCAATGTTGTGCTCTATTTTCTCTTTATCACTCCTGATTCAGACCATTTAAGTCTTCATGACATGGAAAAGACATTCAAATCGCTTCTGAGGAGATAAGCTACCTCCTCTTTTAGTGTGTTTTTCACCCCAAATCTGCCTGACACTGGATAATCTTCAAGGTCTATGCTGGCTTTTCTCTGGCCTTGGTATCTAGTCTGAAATGTTTTACACTAGACTTGTTGAGTCCATCTGAGATGACGGTGACTCCTAAGAAGGAAAAAATAATTCTTCCTTCTCTGAAAGAGGCGTTTCAAATCCTGTCCATTCCACCCAACTTAGATTTCTGACATTTGAGAGGAAGAACATCCAGCTCTGTTTATTTTCTTTGACACTCCTCCCTGTATGTCTCTTGCCCTGCTGATCCAAGACCGCTGCAGGATTCGTTATAGCATTAGAGATTCCTCAGAAGGATTTGGGTCCCCAGAGCTTCAGGTGAAACTTGATTCCTCCCCTGATGACAGACTTTTCTGTCACAGACTCACATTCTGAATCTCTTGAACCCTCAGAACTACGAAAGCATGAATACATGCAAAAATCTCGGCACTCTTCTTAGATGCACTCCAAAGCTCCCCCTCCTTATATGCTTTAAATTATTTTCTGGGGAGTTTGGCACATTAAACTGTGTAATTACCAACTAAATAGTTAACTTTTAGAAATACCAGTAGTCCTTTAGCTTCCTTTAGCTGTTACTCAGTAGTATCTCCTAAATCTTAAGAAAAATGCAAGTTATTTCTTCCACAAGTATTATTTGTAAAAATAAATATACACCATAACTAGCAATTGTTATAATACTCACCTAAAATTTTATTATGTGTATTTATTCCAGATGGAGTTTTTTGCCCAGATAGTACTACTGACTCCATAACTGAACGTTTCTATAATTAAAAAAAAATCACACATTCCAAAAATGTATCAGTTAGAGGTCACATAGTAAGTAAATGTCTGGAATGTGCCAGGCCCTCATCATGGTCCCTGAACAACAGCAGGTGTGGTTGGATAGGCCCTGAGTATCAGCTGGCCCTAGTACCAAACTGTTAGTCCTACACTATTTTCATCTAGCATACTGCTAGCCATGGCCTCTGAAATATTTTTAAAAGCAGTGTAATATCTCAATACGTTGTCTCACACTAATACCATGGAAAGGAAGTGCAATCAATGATCCCCTTGGGAAGTTTAAGATTTTCACTTTCCATTTGTTGCACTCTTTCTGTGTCCTTCACTCTATGCAAGCCTATCTTTAATCATCTTCTATTAATGAGATAGAATATGACACTAGTTTAGAATCCATACTTTTCTTCCATTTATCTGCTTTCTGTAATTACCTCATATGTCCATTCTCATAGAATTCCAAATTTATTTTGCAAACACTAAATTACTGTTCTTAATAGATACCCAGATAATAATATATTTAGGGTAACTTTGTTTGCTCTAAATATGAATTACCAGAATTTATATGTTTTCCAAGTTATTTCTACATAAAGAAGCCAACATATAAATTTCTGTCTTTCTAAATTTTTAATTTTTTTGAACCAAACTCAGTGGTGCTCAAAACTCAGAACTAATTTCCTGCCCTACCCTCACGGATCACTCCTGGCAGGGCTTGGGGGACAAATGGAGAGCTGTGGATGGATTCTATATTTCCACAATATTCAAACTCAATGCTCTTTCTTTTTTTCTTTTTAATAATTACACACAAAGTTTAGTTTTATATCATGGTATCCCTTGTATTTATCCAGTTGAAAACAAGTCACCCTTTCTACTCTGCGCTTTTCACTTTTTTTTCTTTATTTCTATTTATTTTCCTGCTTTTTAAAAATTATTTTTAGGGGGCGGGGTTTTGAAGAGAAGTTTGGGTCATCACCAGCAGAGTTCGGTGATTATTCCAGTTTTTGTGCCCAAGAAACAATCCAGGGGTGGGGTGGGATGATCAGAGGACCCCATATGATGTCAAGGATCGTACCCTGGTTGCCTGTGTCAAGAAAGTGCCACATACTCTCTACTATCTCTCCAACTCATATTTCTTATTTTTGACTATTTCCCTCATATCCCTAAAGGTCAAAACTAGAATGACTTTCCTCTTTTGTCTATTCACATATAATATAGCTATATATTTTTTTTCTGAAATGTTTCAAAGATAACAGCTGTTCCTTTTAATCTCATGTTGAAAGACATCATATATTTCTCACACTATCCATATAGAGATATGCTATTTAGTAGATTAATCTTCTCATTGTCCTCTTCATTGCTACTCCTCTCACTGTGTATGCAACCATAAGTATGAAATCAGCAGTTCTCTCTAGGGCCATCTGTATTCATTGGTCTCTTGCCACTTCCCCCACCCAGGCGACCAATGGCATTGGGTGGACAAAGGTGGAAACGAAGGCCAGGCTGGTCAATTGCACTTTACTCCAATCTCGTCTCCATTCCTCTTCCTCCTTCTCCAGCCTGCTCTCATGGCCTTACCTATATCTCAAATCATGAGGAGTTGGGGTGACAATTACTCACAGGTACAGTCGTACAATCAACAGAGGTGAAGTCCTTCCATCAGGGGAAGCTTCTTCTAGGACAAATTCTCATTCAGCAAGATAATCCGCCTAAGTGCAAAATATCATCTATAGGTGAGTTTCTCCTCCTCTTAGTCTAGCAACCACATAAACATTCATCTTAATTCTACTCCTTAATAATATTAGTCATTTGTTATGGACACAGTAACAGATACATTGAGCTTGTAGGGTGGCTCTCCCGGGGCATCAGACTACAATACTCAACCCAGATTAGTCAAGCCTAACCCTAGCAGGGTCCTAATCCACTTCTTACTTTTTGAATCATGACAGAATTTGTACATGACCATGCTCCTAACTTATAGTTAAGTATTATGGTGCTCTGGCCTGGCCCATTTCAATGCCAGGTTAACTCAAAGCTTGCCCTGGGTCCGTCAAGTCCCTTGTTGGGACCCTGCTTTTGGGGTGCTAAGAAGTAAGGGCAACTGAGGCTTAAAAACAGATGCACAGGAGTGAATACAATTTGGAATTAATTAATTCACAGTTACAAAAGCATAGCATTAACTGTATTTCTGTGTCTTTATGAAAAGCACATTGCTCTAAAGAAACTATGCAAAGGACATAAGGGGATGAGAAAAACAACATTTCACTCATAAATATAAAATCATAGATATCTGAGGATTTTGACCTTTCAAATTAACAAAATCTGATTAGGACATAGGCTATTTACTGGTTTGGGAAGCAGAGCACAAAGAAAGAGATTACAGGTAAACACAAAGGAATGGGAGTGCCTCTGGAGCACCGTGATGGGTATAACCCAATAAACTTAAACTCCCTGTGGCAAGGGAGACAGGACCAATATTATCCTACACTTTCACCATTCTTTATAATATTTATGACCATGTAGCTAATCTTCAGTCAGACATTTAGAGAGAATTTCTGTTGACTTACACTACCCCAAACAAACTCTATGCATTTAGAGTTTGTGATATAGATGGAAAATGAAAAAATAGAAAGGAGTAAAACTTAATTAGAGATATTAAGTAATATCGAATTATAAAGGATAAAGTAAGCCAGAAAGGATGTAATAACACTTGCTTATTTTATCATCAGTATTTCCATGGTACATATTCTCTTTTACATAATCATGTCAACATCAGTAAAATAGTGAGTTTTTCTACTTTGTCATAATATAAAATTTAAAAATCAGACATATTTTTCAAATTAATGAAACTGGAGATAAGGTATTAAATTGATATCTGTTTGATATAAATTAATATAAATTAACTGATATAAATAATTGATATAAATTAAATTATATGTTTTCAATTCATATTAACCTTTATGTGTAACACATTTATAGTAAGGCTAGAGAATTTTATCCTTTCCACACATATTTAGGTAAATGAAACCTTACAAAATAGCTATACCCCTTTGTTTAGGGAGCCACTTTACAAGTCTGGCTCTTATTTCCTAGTAAGACAGCCTGGCTCTTCTGATACAAACAGAGGCTTGTAGCAAGGTTGCCACTATAGTCCCCATTTGTTTCTCAATAGCCTATGCCTGTAACAAAAGGACATGTCAATCTGCATTTGTATGTGGGTCCAGACACCATTTCCTTCCAGCAGAGAGGTATAAGTACTGTAACTGCCAGTAGAATAAACTCTCTCTTCCTCCTTCTTGCTTTCTGGCTCTGTGTCTGTTCATTTGGCTGCATCCCCTCCTCAGCCCCACTTGGGGTCCTCCCTGCTGGACAGGATGGGACCCCACATACATGTTATTTAAAAGTGTTTTTAATGCTAATGGAAGTTAATTTACGACTTCATGATCTCAGAAACCATATGTAGTTTATGGTTCACATATTTTTGGTCATATAAATTTTATGACTTTTGAACTATGTATTTTGGTTATGCATGTGTATGTCTATAATATTTAAAATTTACAAATAATTTAGCATAATGCATAATTTTCTTCCATAATTCTGTTTGGAATTACAATATTCATTTTATTTAATTCTCCAGAAGTTAATATGTCCTATGATGTGTAGTTAAAGTTTATGTTATTAAATATCACAAATAAATGATCTATTCAGAGTCTCTTTGTAATTGAACAGTGCCATCTCTAAATACTTCATATAAATCTCTGCAGTATATTTTTAAAAGTTAAAATGACTTTTAAATATTAACATTCACATTCTATGGCTATAAAATTGTGAATTCAAAAACAATCACATTAATCAAACATACCCTTGACTAGAGTTAATTAAAGGCATGAAATTAATTTTAAATTACCTCTTCTTTAGTTAAAGAAATAATGCTGATTATGATGATGGTTTCGATCTTCAATCATGTTTTTACAACTCTTAGATTTACAGTTTTATTCATCAGTAATACTTCTATACTGAAGAAATTTATCTCTTAATGTATTTGATGATAAAAGGATTTTTGATTAGACCAATTGTAATTGAAAGCTTTATTTCTGTAGTTAGTACTGATTTGAAATTTGAAGGATTTGCAACTGAAAAGGCATAGTAGTATAAAAATTATACATTTAATTTTATTTTTCTCAGTGTGACATAAAAATGAGGACTTTGATAATAAATATTCTTAAATATTTATAAATTAAAATTCTATGTTTAATGGCTTTCAATCCAGTTTTGGAATATTTTAGGAAAATAAAAATTTTCTTTTCCTCTTAGATATAACAGAGTTAATATATAGCAGACATTCCAAAATACAGAATATTAATAATAAAATATTGAATTAATAAAATTGCTCTGAAATAGATATATAGTTAAAAGAGAAAAATATGCTAACTGGGAATACTTAATTTACTTAGAAACTAGATTTATTATTATAACTGTAATACATGTATCATCTCTTAAGCTCAAAATATTATGTTTATAATTAGCAATATAGAAGTATGATAATAAAACAATCCCTCTTTGAAAAAGAACAAATAAAAATGGTTGGCATGGATCCTAAGGTATTTTCCACTGGATAATATACAGGTACATTTCTAACCTTAAATTTATTTATTTTAGATTAGGTAACAATATTCAAGTGATCCAGCTTGTTAGTCACTGCAAATTACTGTCATTGAAAATCATTATGGAATATTTGTAGGAACATTTTATATAAAAACTGAGCACATTTATGTTTAAAAGTTATGCTAAGGGGCTGGAGTGATAGCACAGCGGGTAGGGCGTTGCCTTGCACGCGGCTGACCTAGGTTCGAATCCCAGCATCCCATATGGTCCCTGAGCACCGCCAGGGGTAATTCCTGAGTGCATGAGCCAGGAATGACCCCTGTGCATTGCCGGGTGTGACCCAAAAAGCAAAAAAAAAAAAAAAAAAGTTATGCTAAACTTTAGAACAATCAAAATTATAGAATTACTATTTAAAAATTTGAGCTGTGCTGTAGTTAATGTTTATATACTAGAGAACTGTAGTTTTATAAATGTAGTATGGGATTGGCTACTTTAATAACATAGATTAAGTATAATTTGTCATCAGCATGGGAGTTTTGACCTGCTCCATTTCCGACCTGGGTCTGTTCATCTTAGGTAACCCGGTGGTCCTCCTCTCCCGATATTGATACTGACTTTAGTGGTGCTATTAATAAGTCGATCCCATTTACAATGAAAGCAAAAATAAAAGAGCACGAGTGCATCAAACTAAAATGTTTAGTGCCAAAATACAAACTTGGGCTCAAATACAAAGACACTCTACTTTGAACGAGAGAAAATATTTGCATATCATATATATTATATCATTTATAATGCACCATATAACCAACAAAGTTCTCTGATAAAATTCAACAGCTAACATCCCTATCAAAATAAAAAAAATGGAACAATTTCTAAGTAAACAATTTCCAAATAAGTAAGCAGATTGGGTATCTGGGCACATAAAAAAAGGTTTTCACCAGGGAAAGAGAGCGAGAGGAAGGAAGGATTCAAGGAAAAAATTCATAGAGAAAGAATTTATAATTTTAAAGTCAATGTCCTAAAACAATTGAGGTAATTTGAAGCAGAAAGGTAAATTCTATTTGGTCATTAGCCAAAGCAAGAAACTTATTTTTATTGATAAGTAGTCTAAAGATATCGACTGGCTAAAGCAATTAGACTTAAGTTTTAAACTTAGGAATGACTTCAAGCAATACTTTTTAAAAGTTTCAAAACCAGTTTGCAACTGCCATTCTCAGAAAGCTTCTATAATCCCACAAAACAATTCTGTGCCTACAGGTACAGTATAATGATTCAACTAAGTCTCTTGATAATCCTCTGATATCAATGTGTCCTCTGATAAAGTTACTGAAGATAAAATGCCTCACTGATTGAGTTTGCTAGGAAAAAAAAGAAAAATTAGAAGTAGCAAAATAGTTGTAATACCACCTCCACTTCACTAAACATTTCATATCTTTACATCAATAGACCCGATTACCTAAACCAAAATCACAAATGGACTGTAACAAAACATAGAAAATATTGATTTTTTTCACTTTCCTGACAGTAATACTTAAGCACAGTAGGAATATTGCAAAAATTTGAATGAAAATCTAGTATGCCATTCCCTAAAAGCAGAGGATCATTCCTCAAATATGAAAGATTGGTAGCAATATCATTATAGCATACTATTTTCAGACAACCTATTTAAGGGACATTTACTGACAGAGAAAGGATTTAGCTAAAATGAATACAAGCTGTTATATTCGAGTACATATAGTTTAGGTTTGATATACAGACATCAGAATTTATAAAAATTTTTCAAACCCCAAACAGTTAAGTGAATCACATTCAGCTACATTTGGGTTGCATTTTAATGACAAAACATATGCACTATTCTAGTTAAAAAATCCATTTTGCTTACAAACTACTTCTGAAACTCAAGAAACAGAACTCTTTGAATTCTGACACTCTAGATCCTAGTTCTTAAATTGCCATGGTTAGCTTGTATCATGAAACCTATCACAAAAGTTAATTACTCTGTAAAATCATCATGTTTAAGCAAGAAATATATTTTACATTTGGGGAGTTAAAGATGGTACATTCTATTGACTAGAAAGCACCCAAAAGGAATTGTTGAAAGGATTGTAGCTATAAAAGTAAAATTTTTATTTTGGGAGGAGAATTGTAATACAATAAAAAAGTACAGTGGCTATTTTTATTAAGGCTAACCTAGTTTTACATTGAAGGAAATTAATGTCAAACTCTAAGTCAAACACTAAGTTTAAAAACAATATGACATCTGAACAAAATGTTATTCTTAGCCATGTGTTTAAACTGTCTTATTTTTATTCTTAGTATCAATTTGTTATATGTCACATTGAAAAGATATTTGATGAAAAAACATTGGTATATTAATATACAGAAATGTACAGTTGAAGTTTCATAAAATAGCTATTATGTAGCAATAAATTGACTATGTGATGTGTATTGATAACATCACATAGTCAACAGGCTGCAGATTTAAACAAAGTAAAATAGCTCTTAGTTCAGATATACTTGAAATTAATAAGGTTTAATACATGTTTAAACTTATTTTGATTACATATTAAATTGTCTTTATTCAGCTCTCCTCTTAATTAAAACCTGACTTGGAAGTATTTAAATGCTGCTTTTTCAAAGCATTCATTCAAAACTTTCTGCAAACTTGCTCTAACAAGAATAGAAATTCAATGAATTTATTTATGAAAAAGTTACTTTGCCCTTGTGCATACTATTATGTCATTATAATCTTGACAACTATTAAAGGGAGATTTACTAAAAACATGCCTAAAGTCTAATTTATAATATATAATATGTTTTCTGTATATGAGGATCTTACATAGCTGAGACTCTCACTAGGTATTTCTGAAGAGAAATTCTATGTTTTCGTTTCAATGCTGACAATAATTTTAGAAACATGTTTGTACAAATTTCTGTTAAGGGTTACATTTACTATACTGATTGTTCCCGGAGAAGATTATATGTTATCTATATGTTTTCACTACACCACCTATCTGTAATTAGGACAATCCTTTAGACATTATCCTTTTTTTTTTTTTTTTAGTATATATTTGTAGAAGGAATGCCTGAATGAATACATGAAAGGTTTAACTCAGTTTACAGATGTTGATACGAGACTGTTAGGTAATTTTCAATGAGACAGATCCTGAAATAAGAAAATGCAGAATTTCATTTAAGGAAACTCACTAGTTTAATTTTGAACTTCAACTTATTAAAACAATAAAGTTTATAGGGTTGAAGGTGAGCTCATTCAATACAACACAGCTTTTCTGTGTGATTTATTTAAATCATTGAGACTTTAATTCCTGGTACATTAATTGGTATTATATTGGCTAGCACAAATATCCCTCTTTGTTCTGTTTAGAGTAACATCCAGGGTCACAGAACTGAACATTGTGGAATGAACTTCTGTGAAATCGTATAGTCTGCTGATAATTTCTTTCAGGCTCTCAGTTTGGATTTGGTTTTCTGATTAGCGGACTGTTGATTATGGTATATATTTCAGAGCCTTTGAGTATAAGTCCAAATTCAGTATTATATTTGGATACATCAATGAATAATGAAAAATGCGGTCTTTACACTACTGAAGTTATTTTCCTGAATTGGTGGAAAGGAAAAAAAATCAATGAAAGTGCAGCAAGTGGAGGTTAAGTAGAATACTGTAAACAGACTAGAAATAGTAAGCTAGAAATACACTTACTATGGGAATCTAGTTTGCTAAAAACTAAAGGGAAAAGTCTTGAGAAACAAAACAAAACAATAAAAACCAAAAACATTAAAACAAAAAAAGAGTCTTCTCACAATCTATTGTGCTGACAACAGACATTTTGGAATTTCAAGGTAAAATTCAGAAATCAAAAATCTCTCAAGATCATTTACCTCATAGAAAATTCTAGTATGGAGCTAGAGAATTAGTACAAGGACAGGGGCAGATGCTTCAGGCAGTTCACCTCAATTTGATACTTGGAACCATAAGATTCTCTGATAATTACTGGATACAGCCCAGAAAAATATTGAGCACCATGCAGAGAGAACGATGTTATCTCTGGCATCATAGGCTTATGTTTAAACCCAGGATGGGCTGAAAATTTCTAGAAGTTATCGCTTACCTACCTCAGTACTGGTTGATAACCTCCTGCCCCAAGTAAGTACGTCTTTTTCTTTAAAGGAAAAATATTGAATTCAGTACATAGTATTGTACTTTATGTTATAAAAAAGATAGGTTAGCCTTTAAAAGATTGTTTTTTTTTTAAACTTGATGATTGTAGTAAAGAAAAAAATAGAAAAGAAAATGTACTCTGATCAGAATTCCAGCCATGTTTTCCCTACTTCTTTGAAAGAGGATATAGTTATTAGTGAAGAGCTCAATGTTTACAGCTTGAAAATGTGAAAGTTCAAATACTAGAGAGATTTGAGAAAAACACAGCGTTGGAGGATAGAGGTTAAATAATCTTTTTTTTTATCCCCCCCAGCAAGTTCTCTGAGAACATTTTTCATTTCCTAGAAATAGAGAAATATGTGGACTTCCTTCTGGAATACAAGGGAGTGGTTGATTTCCACTTCTAACACTGAGAATTTTCACTCATTTAAGTATTGAAGCAGTTAAAACACAGAATACCAAAGAAAACAAGAAGGAAGAGAAAGCATGGAGAATTTCTCCATCATAAGCATTTCAGATATTTTAGTCTAAAGGGGAAACAGAATTTTTTTCCCTGGAAAATTAAGGGATAGAACTTCAATTAATTCTTGATATAAGATTTATAGCATTTTAAAAAAATTTATAGCAATTTTTAAAATTCACATACTTTGGATTCAAAATTTGTATAAAAGTGCAACTTTTATATCCAGGCTGTATCTGGCTATATCTGGCTATATATGGGCTATCTTCCCACATTGCTGCAATAGTGCCAAAGAGCTCCCAGTTGGTGGTCATTCTGGGAGTTGTCTTCTTAAACTTAAATTTTACAGACTTTTCTCCCGCTCTGTGAAGTAGAATTTTGCACGAAGGAGAGGATGGTCTGATCCCGTTTGGAATTTTGGGACAACAGCGACATCGGTCAGGCAAAACCTTCAATTGAATATGATGTGGTCAATTTCATTGTGGAACTGTTTACCGGGACACTCCCATGTCCAGCGTTTAGATTCGGCCTTCTGGAACTGTGAGTTATCATGGATGGTCTTGGTTGACATGATGAATTCAGATAGTCTCTCACCCTGATCATTCCGTTCCATTCCATTCTAGGCCATGTGTCCCAATGTAAGTTTTTTATGTTGGCATTAAAATCACCAACAATGATCTTGTAGAAGGTGTGGTCTTCTTTATAGAACTTCTCCAGTTCCATGTAGAACCTCTCCATTTCTTCTTCATCATAGTTGGAAGTTGGTGCGTAGACGATGAAGATAGAAACTGCAGGCAGTGAGCCACATCTATTCAAGTGTAATTGTCCAATTTGGGTTGTTAGGCCTTTAAATGAATTGATACTCATGGTCAAGTTTGTGTTGACAAGGACACCAACGCCACCAATGCCTCTGTTGTCGCATGTTCCGAGGAACAATTCTTCTCCAGTGTTGAAAATGGAGTGATGTGATTGATGTCTCCTCGTTTCTGTCAGACCAATGAAATTGTACTTGATCTTCTGTGCTTGCACCATCAGGTCCTCGATGGATGCTCCCTGAAGCTCCATTTGCTCTCTATGGAACAAACATCTCCGAATGCAGCAGCACTGTGTACCTGGGTAGAGAAATCAACATGAGGAATGACTGGGGTCCAGAACTGTGCAGGAGGAAAAGAGCAGCATGGAATGCATTCAAGAGCATCGATGAAGTGGTTAAGAGAACAAAGGACCTCTGACTCCAGGCACATCTTTTTGATTCCACCATTCTTCCTGTACTAACATATGCCTCAGAGACCTGGGCCCTACGCAAACAGGATGAGAATGCTATTAGGTATCCGAAACAGGAATCGAAAGAGCTATGCTGGGAATATCATGTCTCACTCAAGTGAGAGAAGGAATCCAGAGTTCTGACCTCCATCGACGGTCAAAAATCAGGGATGCTGTCTCATTTGCCAAAACATCAAAAATCAGATGGGCAGTCATGTAATGCGATTCAGAGACGACCCCTGGACTAGAGCTGTTATAGACTGGATTCCACGGGATGTCAGAAGACCTTGTGGACGCACACCAACTAGATGGTCAGATTTCTTTGTCAAATCTCTGAAGAACAATTTGAGGCTCTTCCTGTTCCTGGAGCGAGCAGATATCATTGGGCTGCACTAGCTCACGACAGGGACAAATGGAGACGTTACTGGCACCCGCTCAAGCAAATCGAAGATCAACGGGACTACAAGTGATACAAGTGACATGGGCTATCTCCTGAGTCTGCACAACATAAAATAATTTCTAATAGTTCTAGAAGCTGAACATCTGAGGATCAGTATCAGATCACTGAAGAACAAAGGACTTTTCCCTTTCTTTTTTGAGGTTGTTGACTGCTTACTTTTTTCAGTATTCAAGCTTGAATACTGAAAGAAAGATGGAAAAACCAAACAACAATAAACACTACAGAACTCCTTTCAAATAAACATCAATTTTATTCATGAATTTCTAACCTAATTATTTGATAAAATTCTCACTGTCTAATAAACTTTCAAAGCTCCAAATATTTTCCTTTTTTTTTCCCATTGTGGATGTATATCACAGTTTCTTTTACTTTTTTTTCTTTTTCTTTTTAGTTGCATCACAGTGGGGTACTCAGTTACGAAGTTGATCACCACTGGGTTTCAGTCATGTAATGTTTTAACACCTGTTCCTTACCAGTGTACGTTTTCTACCGAGAATGTCCCCAGTTTCCTTTCCAAGGCTGGCCCTGCCTCTAAGCCATCTCCCTCTATGGCAAGCACATCACTCTCTCTCTCTCTCTCTCTCTCTCTCTCTCTCTCTCTCTCTCTTTCACTCTCTCTCTCTCTGTCTCTGTCTCTCTCTGTCTCTCCCCTCTTCCCTTTTGAGCATAATGGTTTGCAATACACATATTAAAAGGTTATCATATATATCTCTTTACCTACTTTCAATACTCAATTATTATCCAGCATGATCATTCGATTATTTCCAGCTATTATTTCATGCTGGCCCCTTCTCAATTTTATCTACCCTCCACCCGACACACGCTTGTGATATATTCCAACCATTGACCACTCATCCTGGCCCCTGTTTTACCTGCTCTTGGATATTAGTCTCAGATTTTCTTTTTTTTTTAAAATATATTTCACAAATCAGTGCTGTTATTCTATATCTGTCCCTCTCTTGACCCATTCAACTTATCATGATACTCTTCATGTCCATCCATTTATAAGCAAATTCATGACTTTATTTTTTCTGGAAATTGCATAGTATTCCATTGTGTTAAAGCTCCAACTTCTAATGCTTTCATATTGTTGATTGGATAGCAACATATATTTTTTTTTTTGCTTTTTGGGTCACACCCAGCGATGCTCAGGGGTTACTCCTGGCTCTGCACTCAGGAATTACTCCTGGCGGTGCTTGGGGGACCATATGGGATGCCGGGGATCGAACCCGGGTCGGCCGCGTGCAAGGCAAACGCCCTACCCGCTGTGCTATCGCTCCGGCCCCCGGATAGCAACATATTAATGAATTAGGGGACACATTCCATCTGTACCATTCCACCCTTATAGATAAAATTAGATTAGTCAAATTGTTTTAAGTTAAATTATTTTCAGCTAAATTATGTTCAGTTATATATTGCATACTTTTAAAAAGTTAAAAAGCTATTTCTCTGAATTTCTGTCTTGGCACCTTAAACATTTAATTTCATACATTTTGTCAATGTTAATTTAAATTTTATATCAGGAGTACTATTTTTATTTTGTTTTGTTTTGTTTTGGGTGCCATACCCAACATTGTTCAGGGCTTACTCCTGGCTCTGCCCTGAGAGATCACTCCCATTCGGGTTCTGGAGAACTATATAAGATGTCAGGGATTGAATTCAGGCCAGATGGCTGTAAACAAACAGCCTACTCACTGTACTAGGAATTTGGCTCCAAAACTAATATTTCTGAGGTATTTTGTGACTATATTATAAACATCTATAGTTGTTTTGAATTTATATTTAAACATATGTTGCATTAACTTTCTTGCAGTTTGTAGCTACATTAAAATTTCCTCACATGTCATTTTTTTTACTTGGCCATATAGGAGAATATTTATATATTTATTTATTTATTAAAAATATTACTTAATCACCATGAGATAAAGTTACAGACTTACAAACTTTCATGCTTGTGCTTCAGTCATACAATGATCGAGTACCCATCCCTCCATCAGTGCCCATTTTACACCACCAATGGTCCCAGCATCCCTCCCACCGCCTCCACCCTGTCCGCTCCACCCCATATAGCCTCTGTGACTGGGAATTCCCTTTTGCTCACTCTCTCCTTTGGGGTGTTGTGGTTTGCTATAGAGGTATTAAAGGAGCATCATGTTCAGTCTATAGTCTATTTTCAGCCCGTATCTCCCATACCTAGCGGGACCACCTAACACCCTTTGCTTGGTGGTCTCTCCTCTATCTGAGCTGCTTTATCCTCCAGCATGTGAGGCCAGCTTCAAGCTGTGGAGTAATCGTCCTGGTACATATCTTTACTATTCTTGGACATTATTTTCCCATTCTAATACTTTATATTTCACAAATGAGTGCAGTCCTTCTATGTCTTCCCTCTCTTTCTGACTCATTTCACTTATCGTGATACTTTCCATGTTGATCCACCTATATGCAAAGTTCGTAACTTCATCTTTTCTAACAGCTACATAGTATTCCATTGTGTAGATGTGCCAAAGTTTCTTTAACTAGTCATCTGTTCTTGGGTACTCGGTTTATTTTCCAGATTCTGGCTATTGTAAACAGTGCTGCAATGAACATGTAGGTGCAGATGTCACTTTTACTATACATTTTTGCATCTTTGGGATATATACCCAGAAGTGGTATTGCCGGGTGAAATGGGAGTTCAAGTTATAATTTTTTGAAAAACGTCCAATACTGTTTTCCAAAAGGACTGAACCAGTCGGCATTCCTACCAGCAGTGAAGGAGAGTCCCTTTCTCCCCACATCCTCGCCAACACTGGTCGCTTTTGTTCTTTTGAATGTGGGCCAGTTTCTATAGTGAGAGAAGGTATATCATTGTTGTTTTGATCAGCATCTCCCTGATGATTAGTGATGAGGAACATTTTTTCATGTATCTTTTAGCCATTCAGATTTCTTCCTTGAGAAAGTTTGTGTTCATTTCATTGTCCCATTTTCTGTTGGGGTTGGATGTTTTCTTCTTGTACAGTTCAACCAGTGCCTTGTAAATTCTTGATATCAACCCCTTCTCAGATCGGTATTGGGTGAATATCCTTTCCCATTCTGTAGACTGTCTTTGTATTCTGGTGACTGTATCTTTTGAGGTTCAGAAGCTTCTCAGTTTAAGGTAGTCCCATTTGTTTATCTCTATCCACTTGCCTGGTCAGTGGCGAGTCATCTTTAAAGATACCTGTAGCTTCATTTCATGGAGCTTTTGTCGACCTTGTCTTCAGTGTTCCTTATCGATTCTGGTATAATGTTGAGGTCTTTAATCCATTTTGATCTGACTTTTTTTGCATGGTGTTAGGTATAGGTCTGAACCCACATATTTTGCATTTAGCTGTCCAGTGTTGCCAGCACCATTTGTTAAAGAGGCTGTCCTTGCTCCACTTCACATTTCTTGCTCCCTTATCAAAGATTAGATGATCATTTATTTGAGGTTGTGTGTAAGGATATTCTACCCTGTTCCATTGGTCTACTGCTCTGCCTTTGTTCCGGTACTATGCAGTTTTAATTATTACCACTTTGTAGTAGAGTTTGAGGTTGGGGAAGGTGATGCCTCCCATCTTCTTTCCCCCCAAAATTGCTTTAGCTATTTGTGGAGGTTTGTTGATCCATATGAATTTCGGGAGTATGTGGTCCACTTCCTTGAAGAATGGCATGATTATCCTTATAGGGATCGCATTGAATCTGTATAATGCTTTTGGGAGTATTGCCATTTTGACAATGTTAATTCTCCCAATCCATGAACAGGGGATGTGTTTCTATTTCCTCATGTCCTCTTTTATTTCATTCTCACGTCTTATTGATCAGCTGCAATTGCAGAAATATAGTCCTGCACAGGACGTACAGGACTTACATTAACCAACTTTGTAGGTATTAAAAGAAACAGATTTGTCTGGTCCTGGAGAGATACTACACTGGGCTGATCTAAGTTTAATCCCAGGCACCACATATATAGTTTAGTGGACCCCAGCTGGAGTAATCTCTGAGTGCACAGCCAAGAGGAAGCTCTGAGAGCCTTTGGATGTGGCTCAAAATAAAAATCCAAATCAAATCAAAACAAAAAGGACATGATAGCTCTAGAAAATAACTTATGTGACTTGAGCCTCCTGCAAGGGCTTGTGAGTGGAGAATCTAGGTTGTCCTTGGACACATAAATGTGCCTCTCTAATTAGAGCTAGATTCAATAAAATAACAGTAGTGGAAAAATATTTAAAAATGAATTATGTTAAAAGACAAAAGATGATTAATTTAGGAGACTGTCTATAGGAATAAGATATTTGCTTAGAAAATGGACATTGATATTAACTTGTGAACATTGCTGAATTTTTGGTGAATTAAGAATTTTATATAATTTTAAAATAATCATTACAAAGGGGATATAGTATGTATATGTCTGCCTGTGCACTTACTCAGAATGAACAGTACTGATCTCATCATTATGCCCAACTTCAGAAATGCTATTTTATTTATGCAAAGTAATTAAATAATGTACAAAATGATGATGTATGAGAGTGGGAAAAACAGATTTATAAGTTAAATTACTTTACAGAATCTCCCTGAAGGCAAATCATTAAAAAGAAACTGCTGTCAAATTGGTTTTGACAAAGAACTTTAAAAAATCAGAAATAAGCAGGGAGGAAAAATGCATAGAAATATTTTATATTTAGATGCTCCCCATTTGTGTCTTTTCAAAATAATTGTGAAACTGAAATGACGTATTTGAAAGTGGTAAAGAAGAAAAATGTTAACCATTCTTTACTGATAATTTATTTTCTCTAAGTTAAAGGGAATTTTTAAATTACATACTTCTTTGTCTTGCTTTATCTGAGTGTTTATTTTTTGTTTTAATTTTCAATTTAGCATAGTATGGTTCAGTTTGAATATTTCAATGCAAGTGCATGGTAGACCAAAAATAGATTGTCCTTAAGATGATGGATTACACATATTAAACCCTATTTCTGGGGCAATGTCAAAAAGTCATTTAGGGGCCAGAGAGACAACTCAACTCGTTTAGCATATTTCTTGACTGAAAAAAAAAAACAGTTTCAAGACCTGAGTTCAAGATCTGGTACCACATATTTCCCTGAGGACCACTGGAATAAACCCCCCAAACAGATTTTGGAGTAGACCCTGATCAATGCTGGATGTGTCTTGGAAAAAAAACAAGAAAGACATTTAGGAGGTTTTTGATCAATTTGACACTCTTTTTTTATTGATCCACAAATGATCAGTAGAAGTCACAAAGAGTGCTAACTCTAAACACTTGCATCCATAAGTTCCCTGATCCTATCTCCCTGAAAATGGGCATTAACTCCTTGATCTATAGCAGCCTTCAGTAGTACTATAAGAAACTGTGAGAGGGGCCAGAGTCACAGTACTGAGGGTAGGGCATACGCCTTGCCAGCTGTCAACCCTTTTCAATCCCTGTAACCCATTATGATCTCTCGAGTCCTGTCAGGACTGAATCCTGAGTGGAGCTAGGAGTAAGCCCTGAACAGACAGGTATGGCCCCCATATAAAAGAATAACGACAGAAAGGTAACTGGGAGAAGAGTTGAAAATAATTGTAGATGAAATACGGATAAGATATCTATGTATGACACTATAGGCTTTCTGCAAAGACTAAGGTGTATCGGCTCATATTCCAAGACATTGAAAATACACATTTTATAATAAAGTTTAAATTTAATTATTCATCAGTATCACACTTCCATCTAAGAGGTTAAATAAGTAATGAAAAATAATTGCATAGTGGAGGGTTTTGATCAGTTACATCATCTATGTTCTAACCCCAGTAAACAATGCGTTGGTATTAATTAGGGAGTATCCTTTTATGTAGTTAAGGCTTACCTTTTATGCATCATGAAGTCAGTTCATATGTAGTAAATATTTTTATTATTTTATGTGTGATTTTCCATAATATGGAAAATTTGAAAAGATCATTATTATAAAGATTTGAGCAAGAAATCCACAAAATATGGTGTAGAATTATATTTATAAATATAGTTTTATTTCTTCATTTGGGAAGTTACTGGTGGCCACTCGAAGAAATCGATGAACGACAGGATGACAGTGACAGTGATAGTAACAGTGACAGTTATGAGAAAAATAAAGAGTTAATTTATTTTTAATGGCATTTTGTAAATTAAAATAATTTTATAATGTAAAACGTCATAAATATATTTATCTTAAAAATTAAGCTTCACATAGATATCTCAAAATCTACTAATGGTATCCTCTTTCACATATCATTATTTATCTCTATGTCATGCTGCTAAATTAGTTAGGAGGTTCAGCATAAGAGGGATTTATAGCAAAGTTCTTCATGCTGAGAAGTTTTACACAAGGACCTATAAATAAACTAGATGGAATGGGGTTTTTCTTAGGATTAATAAACCTCTTGCTCAACTTACTCTATATTATTTTCTGGTGTGTATGTGTTTGGTCACTATCCCATTAGCTATTCTAGGTATGGTATCAAAGGCTTGCAAAAAATTTTCACTAATTAGAGAATTTATAGTTATTTACTTATAAGGCAAGATGAGCTCTCAAATTATTACATGCATTTTCCACTCTGTCAAAGTATTACCCATTTGAACAAGTCGATGGTTTTGTTACTTCTGTTGTGTTAAACTTAATAAAATAAAAATTAAAACACCATAAAATAAAATAATGCACAACCCACATTACATTTCTAGTAAAAACATTAATAACTTACATTAGTTAGAATGTTGGGTTGAAAGCTGCGTGCCGGAAGTAGACTATAGACTGGACATGATGGCCACTCAATAACTCTATTGCAAACTACAACATCCAACAGGAGAGAGAACAAAAGGGAATGCCCTGCCGCAGAGGCAGGGTGGAGTGATGGGTGTTGGGGTGGGGGTGGGGGGAGGGATACTGGGAACATTGGTGGAGGAGAATGGGTACTGGCGGAGGGATGTAAACGAAAGGTAAACATGAAAGTTCATAAGTTTGTAACTGTACCTCATGATGATTCACTAATAAAAATTAAAAAAATATTATTAACCTAATAATGTCACTGTCACTGTCACTGTCGTCCCATTGCTCAAATGGGCAAAGGTAACATCTCATTCGTCCCTGTTGCCTTCAGGGTCAGGGGAATGAGGCTCATTATTATCACTGTTTTTGGCATATCAACTTGCTATGGGTAGCTTTTCAGGTTCTGCTGTGTGAGATTCTGTATCACTCTCTTCTGGGAGCTTTGTTAAACCTAATCACTGCATCACTGTCATCCCATTGTTCATAGATTTGCTCTAGTGGGCACCAGTAATGTTTCCATTTGTCCTAGCACTGAGATTTTAGCAGCATCTCTTTACTCGTCCTTCCCAATGGTGCCACATTGGAGGCTCTTTCAGGGTCTGGGGAATGAGACCTAGCATTGTTACTGTTTTTGGCATATTGAATATGCTTTGGGGAGCTTGCTAGGCTCTGTCATGCAGGCAGGATACTCTAGGTAGTTTGCTAGGTTCTCCGAGAATAGACAATAAGAGGACCATGGCTGCGCACTTCCGGGAGATTTGTTAAACTTAATAATTATGATCAGTAATTAATTTTATATTGTCTAATTCATTCAATCTGTATTGGAGTGATAACACAGCAGGTAGAGCATTTACTTTGCATGCTGCCAACCCGGGTATGACTCCTCCGTCCCTCTCAGAGAGGCCAGAGAGCTATTGAGAGTATCCCACCCACGAGGCAGATCTTGTCAAGCTACCTGTGGTGTATTTGTTGTGCCAAAAACAGTAACAACAAGTCTCCCAATGGAGACATTACTGGTGCCCACTTGAGCAAATCAATGAACAATGAGAAGACAGTGCTACAGTGCAATTTATTCATAGTGAAAATATGTAAATATATGTTTTCTGAAATTCTGTGTTTGACTTCTTATTGTAATCTTTGGCCTGGGTTTCTTTTCAGGGTATATACATCAATTAATCAGGTGTCAATTGCATAGTAATTTTATTGCATGACAATTTAAAGGTAGGGGGCCTTGAGTAATCTTTTTTCATTTGTTTTTGCTTTTTGGATCGTGGTGGGCAGTTTTCAGGGCTTATTTTTGTCTCAGAGATGAGAGATTATTCCTGTCATAGTTTAGGTGACCATATGGGATCCAAGGAATCAAACTCTGTCCACGCACAAGACAAGCACCCTACTTACTTACTATCTCTCTGGCCCCATCTTTACTTCATGTGGAAAACAAATTTAAGTTTGTGAACAGTTATTTCATTTGTGTTTATAGTTCAAACTTCAGTCCATTAGGAGTAATCTTCTTTCATCCAGTCATAGTAAGCGAAATATAGAGAGATTTGATGAGCAGATTTGTAATTGCACTCTAGTAACTTCAAAACATATAACTGGAGATTTGATCACACTTAAGATAAATATTCATCTTTATAAATTTTCTCATGTTTTATTTTTCCCTGATGTTCTTGTAGGCCATTCAAGTCTAATTATAAATTAAATAAAGCCACAGTTCTTTGTTTCTAAATTATATATAGCATGTTGGGCATTCAGTCCATTTAAATTCCCTGTGTTTACTTGCATGTGTTGATGATCAGTCACTAGAAGTACATATTATTTGCCATTTACTCTTCTTCAGCATCTAGCTGGGAGTGTTTTATGGACACATTGAGTCCTAGTTGCTATGGAGATTTTATACACCATTCCAGAGGCAAATAATTTGCTAAACAATTGACCAATTCAGAGGCATAAAACATAATTAGGACAAATACGAGTCTTCCAAAATTGTAGAGTAAATTTACTCAGTTGATCATACTTGGTCTTTTTGTCACTTGCAGATACCGTAATAACAACAATTTTCTTTTACTTTTATGGATATGTTTTGGGAATATTATCATGTGATTAAAATTCTGGCAGAACACTTAAGTTTTAGAGAAGGGTAATGAATCACATGTGTCAGGCTGCAATAAGAAGTGTCCATCTTCCATAGATGCCTTATCTTTACACCAAGTACATAATCAACTTTCTCTTACATTCTGAAGATATAAATCCTTCACCCATATAGAACTTTAGTGGCTATTTGGGATATGTTTCTGTGAATCTGCATATTCTTGATTTACAAACTATTTGAGTCCCAGTGTCTGTTTCTGAAACCCGCACTGCACTTATTTCTGTGAGGCAAGAGCTAATTTGGTATGCTATCTTACACTTTTTTGAAAGGGGGGGGGGTCTTAGTTTGCTCTAAACATAAATAACTTGTTTTAGTTTATTAAACATTATATTTAATTTGGATTACATGAGAGCTATGAGAAAATTCCCCAGAACTAAATCTTTATTCAAGTGACATGTGGGGGTCAAAACATCTTTCAAAACATCAGAGGGTGATCTTGCAATACATTCTGAGAAATTTATTGTCTTTTTAATGTAGCACTGTAGCACTGCTGTCCCATTGTTCATGGATTTGCTCTAGTGGGCACCAGTAATGTCTCCATTGTGAGAGTTCTTGTTACTGATTTTGGCATATCAAATATGCGAGGGGTAGCTTGCAAGGCTCTGCCATGTGGGCGGGATACTCTTGGTAGCTTGCCGGGCTCTCCAAGAGGGACAAAGGAATCTAACCTGGGTATGCTGCATGCAAAGCAAATACCCTACCCACTCCAGTCCTGTATTTTTAATAGAATGTTTATCCACATTTTTCATTTTTATGTGTTCTGCAGCCATACCCAGGGATGCTTAGGGATTACTCCTAGCTCAGCACTCAGGACTTACTCCTACTGATGCCGGGAGAAGCATATGGATTAATAGAGATCGAACAGGGTTCATCTGTGCGCAAGTCTCTGCCCCCTTCACTCCCCCTTTAATAACTGATCTGTGTACATCAAGGGAGAATTTAACACACACTTTTTAAGTTGTTAATTATTGGGCTCAAGGATTTTCTTGTATATGAAAAACAAAGTGCTATTTACAAAATTACAAATAATTTGTGTGCAAATTCTACTCACTTTATATTTGGAATAGATTTAGCCATTATCTGGGAGTTATATTACAGAAACTAGTGCAAGAGCCTCATCTATGTCCTTGTTACAGGAATACGGTAAAAGAACTGTCTTCCATTACTATGATTATTTGAGTTTTATGTAGATCTCCAAGCCATAAACATTTAATATCCTCTTGTAGTATAATGAATTGTTTCATTATTCACTTTCATTTTGTTCCAGTGCATTCTATGTTCCCATAAGTGGAATATACTTGAGAAGTTATCATTTGGGGATTCACTAGTGAATGAATAATGTCTGAAGGGTAAGAAATCTGGACAAGGATATTATCCTGTTTAAAATAATGTCTTATCACAATTTTACACATATAATGAAGAGGTGTCATGATTCTTAAACTCCCAAACCTTCTACAAAGAGAGAATTAGAAATTCCTTAAGAGACCTTTAGAAAATAGGTTACATAAATTAGCATTAATATTGGAGTGGATAAGAACATTTACATTATATTTTAAAATATCTACCACAAAAATGTATATCTATTCTGACATATTAAAGAGTTTTATACATACTCAACATATTTATATGCATGATTACACTTATCCGTGTGCAAAATTGAATTGAAAACTTTAAATTGGATACAACCATTATAAACATCATTCCAGTCTCCATAATACCACAAAGCATAAGAGGTGAGGAAAGAATGGAAATATGGATAGAAAGTAAAAGGTATTAGGTTCTTTGCTTCAAACAATGTAATGTCAGGAGCTGTGGCATTTCTTTAAGAGAAAAGGGTCAATGGATTGTAGGGTGCAATTAAAATTAGTAATAACAAGAAACTACTATCCTAAGTGACCTTGTATACTGTGAAAATAACATAACACTTTAAATTGAAGGTAAGTTTTTAAAAAATTTACTTTAGGCACCATGACTTATAATATGAATAATGAAGGGTTTCATGCATAAAATACTGTGATACCACACCCTTCACCAGTGTATTAGCTTCCCTCCACTGTTGTCTCAATGATAAGCTCGCACCCATGTCCCCCTCAGACCCTCTTGCTAATTTTGCAACAGCAATATGCTTCCTCCAAAAGACCATTTCTCAGTGGTCTATTGTCTTAGGTAATTTTCTATTGTCTTAGGTAATTTTAAAGTGAATTTGGTTGTACTGTGTGTGATTCTACATAGCCTTAGGCCTCAAGATTCAAATTTATAATACTGCAGGAAACACTATATGAAAGAATAAGAAATGATAAACTACCATCTGAAAATTCAAGGAATATTTATCAGCTCATGTAATGCTTAATAAGACCGCACAAAGTAGATATACTTGTGTATTTTGCATGCTTAATTTTGAATTACTCAATTTTAATACCATAGGATAAGTAATTTGCACATATTTAAATTCAGCATAATGTAGCACTGTAGCACTGTCATCTTGTTGTTCATCAATTTGCTTGAGCACCAGTAGCATCTCCATTTTGAGACTTGTTGTTACTGTTTTGGGCATATCGAATTCGCCACAGGTAGCTTGCTAGGCTCTACCGTGTGGGTGGGATACTCTCAGTAGCTTGCTGGACTTTCTGAGAGGGACAGAGGAATCGAACCCCAGTCAGCCTCATACAAGGCAAAAGCCCTACTTGTTGTGCTATCACTCCAGTACAATAACCACACAATTTGTACTAATTACATTATTCTGTCTATGCTGTGGACTGGACAGCATAATATCATCATTTAACAACATTAAAAATCATGTTGTTATTGTAATCTGCACAACATATTGGAAACATACATTTTCTCCTGGGCTAGAGCTATCGTACAGCAGTAGGGCGTTTGCCTTATATGCGGCTGACCCGGGTTCGATTCCTCCGCCCCTCTTGGAGAGCCCGGCAAGCTACTGAGAGTATCTCACCTGCATGGCATAGCCTGGCAAGCTACCCGTGGCGTATTCGATATGCCAAAAACAGTAACAATAAGTCTCAAAATGGAGACGTTACTGGTGTCCACTCGAGCAAATCGATGAACAGTGGGATGACAGTCACAGTGACGTGACATTTTTTCCTAAAATTAATAGCTATAGTTAGAAAATTATACATTTATTCACTCTGCCAAATATTTTTTAATTAATTTGTTTTCTTTTGGCTTTGTTTTCTATTGGTGACTATAAATTGCTTTATCTGGAGTCATTTTTGAAATATATTTTATTATCTAGAATGTGGACTGGAGCGATAGCACAGCGGGCAGGGTGTTTGCCTTGCGTGAGGCTGACCCGGGTTCAATATTCCGTCCCTCTTGGAGAGCCCGGCAAGCTACTGAGAGTATCCCGCTCACAAGGCAGAGGCTAGCAGGCTACTCGTGGTGCATTCGATATGCCAGAAACAGTAACAAGTCTTACAATGGAGTTGTTACTAGTGCCCACTCGAGCAAATCGATGAACAAGGGATGACAGTGCTACAGTGCTATTTAGAATGTGTTTGTATATGCAAAATCAATTCCACAAATATTAGAAGTTATATAAAAACTCAATATACTAAATCCAGAAGGTGGCAGTGTTGTATTGCTATCTAAAACTTATACATAATTTTTTTTCTTCATCAGTATATACACACATACATGCATCCAAATATCTGCATTTCTATTTACAAGTTTAAAGATATAAAACTATGTGTATTATATATAGAATACTTATTCATATGACAAGATTTGATGCTGTGTTTTATTCATCAATTGAATAGTTCACAGCTGTATACCATTGAATTTCAGTAATTGAACATTTTCTTAGATACCAGCAGTAATTTTGTTTTAAAGTTAGTGCATGAATGCACTCTTGTATAATTATTTTTAACATAATAAAATATTAAAGTAAAACAATTTTACTTTATATTTCCAATCAAAACTAATATAAATATTATACATATATACACATGAATTGTTTTAATGGTTTCAGCTGAATTGCTTGCAATGAAAAATAAACATAATAGATAAACTTAATTGAAATGGTTTGTATTAATTGTTTAATTTATTTAGCAATAAGTTTTGATATATGTAATGAATCCTATGTAAAGAAAAAAGAAATATGGGGCCAAACATGTCAATAACATAAGACTCTAATAAACAGAAAACTTATTGTCAGTGAAATCATTCTCACTAGGAAATAATTTTTACTTAAAAGGTACATTGCATAAGAAGAGAGCCTGAGGGGAACTAAAACATAAAATAGTCGTGAATTAATATGTGGTTTTAAAAACTGATGTTCAAGAAAAATACAGCACTAACAAAATTTGGAAGTCAAGTAAATATTATATAAATGTATCTCCAAAAGACATTCTGTACAGAGAATACACATTTGACAAAGCAAATTCTTTTTTTGTGCATTATAGAACCTAGGTCATTTCTTCATTTATTGATTTTCAGTATCATTTTAACTGTATAGAGACAACATGATATAGTAGATAAAATATGATGACCTTGAACAAGTAACATTACATTTCTGAGAAAACTGCAGTCCCAGAGGGGGGAGAAGGGTGATACTAGGTAATATCATTAAACTTATTGAGTTGTTGTGAATGATTCAAGCTTAATACATTTCTCTTTGATATTTTAAATTTTTCTCTGGAGTTTACTGTGCTAGATTCAAAATTTTTAAAAAAGCTCATATTTCTGATTACACCATGCTTAAAGAAAGCACATCTGATAAAAATAAAGAAATCTTTTTTATGTTTTTCATGCTTCATTTTTCTGAAGAAAACATCTAAAGTAGCATTTTCCTTTTAAATTTTTATTTTCCAAGCACTTGTTTTTTCACAGAACATTTAAGTATTTTTTTTCCAGATGTAGGATGTCCAGAATCTTAAACTGTTATTGTTTTTATTTTTACTAAATTGCTGAAAAATCTAACATAGTTTACAATGTATTACTTGAAAAGTATTTTAAATCGTTGTTGATAATGTTTTATGGACTGATCATTATTCCAAAAGCTCTAAGACTGCATTTGCATGTATGTGTGTCTGTGTGTGTATATGAAAAAGAAAGGTTTGTTCAACTTAAATTGTTATAATTGAGTATAAGTGAAATATTTCAAAAACTGAATTACATAAAAATCCCTTCCATCTTCGAAGAAGTGTCATTGTCTTAGTTTTTTTTTGTTATAATTAATTAACCCAATCAGTGGGAACATTAAATTACTCAGAAAAAAACACAATGAAAGAAAGAAATAGAATGCTAAATACAACTGTGAGCATTAGACTCATAATTAACAACAATAGTATAATAAACCAAAACTTTTATTTACTTAAATTTCTCTGGTAGAGAAAAAAGTGAAGAAAAATAGAGTACTCATTTACTTTTAAGAAATTAAAATTACTTTCAAATAAATTTAATTGTATTATTCAACTCTTCAATGTTAACTCTAACCTTTAGCAATTATTTTAAGAAGAATCATACGAGAATTATATATATTTAGTAAATTTTTTCATCTGTACATAAAATGTATGTAGAATAAATTTTTTAATATATTTTTATTTTATTATATTGAATCACCGTGAGAAAATAGAAAAAAATGCAAAGCTTTCAGGTTTAAGTCTCCGTCATACAATGATTAAACCCTCATCCCTTCACCAGTGCACATGTTCCACTACCAAGAACCCCAATATACCCCTCTCCCACCCAGCCCCCACCTAAGTAGCTAATGATCTTCATTTTATTCTCTATACATTGAATATATTCAATATTTCAATAGAGAACTCACTATTATTGTTTGGAATTTTCCCCCCAACAATCAGGCCTGCTGAAAAGGCATCATTTAATAATTTCTTTTCATTGCTGAGAATGAAGATTCTATGTGCTTTGGATGTGTTTTGGATTTCTGATATTTTAGTTCAGTTCACAGTCTAGATGCATGTCTGTAAGAAGCCGCTCTGGGTGCCAAAATGGGTTAGAAGACCTCTTGGATCATAGTCTGTACAAGCAGAGGGTCTGTTTTGCTAGCAACAGCTCCGCATCTTATCTGGGCCGAGGGAGCTCGGGTACCGCCCCCATCCCATGATGTCCTATGAGCCACAGCATTGCAAAGTTCCTACCTCTGGGTGCACGTCTTAGGGGGTGGCTCTCGCCACCTGGATGATGCCGCTGCCACCATTTTCTGCGTAGAAAAACTAGAAAGGGAAAATCCCTCCCCGGTGGCACATAGTCGTAGTGCAGCTCACAGTCTAGATGCATTTCTGTAAGAAGCCACTCTGGGTGCCAAAATGGTTTATAAGACCTCTTGGATAATAGTCTATATGAGCAGAGGGTCCTAGAATAGAATCTTAAAGCAATTAAATGAATGATTTTGAAAATATTTGATGACCTAAATAAATGCTGTTATAATTTTCAGACAGCATCCCAAATATTAATTAACCATTTCTGAACTGTGTCCACTATTAAGTCTGGATTTAGTTTTCTATACTTGAGTGTGAAGGGGAAAAAAAAAAAGAAAGTGCTCCCCTTAAAAAGTTTGTTACAAAATAAAAAATAAATGGATTCCATTTGAATAGTCAACATATAGATAGGATAAGTTTGGGTGGTCATAAGCATTGCATTAATACTTAATACTTTTCCATTCCAATATCTCATCAGTTATTATTTCACTGAGAAGTATAAATTAAATAAAAATAAGAGCACCCACTTATACACAACAGAATGGAATTCATTATTATGCCAGAGTCTGATTATCCACCAAGGAAAAGAAATGCTCCTTATATAACTGCAGGGCAGGTTTATGTGGGAGATTATGAAACATTCCAGAGAGGGTGGACCCCTGTCTGTTATACAGCTACCAGGTTTGGCTGGCCATGTGTGCATCCCTCCGCAATGCACAGTGTGGAGATGCTTCTGGAAAAAAACTTCGTAAGTGCAGATGGTCAAAGTCAGCTGCTACTACTTCAGCAAAAGGTGACTCCTTTACTAAAGCATCTATGTGTTTGCCCTCGGAAGGTTGATGCCCCTAATGCACCAGACATCATCTGGTGTCATCTCCCAAGGGAACAGATGATGCCTGGCGCGGGCTTCCTTCCTGGAGGGGTTGGGCTGCGGGACTCGATGCCCCTGTCCATTCTCATCTTCGCGGTCCTCCACAGGCTTTGGGGAGTCAGCTTTGAGTGCTTAGTCTGGGCCCTCGCCCGCTACTTCCTCCAACACTGCTCTGCCTTCCCGCCCATCGAAGACTCCTTTGGCCCCAGAGGGTCCTGCCTGCACTTCTCCCCGCTGAAGGAGTCCTGTGAGACCAGACCACTCTTCTGTGACGAGCTTCAGGACCCCCCAGGGTGGCTAACTTTGAGAAACTGCTCCAGATCACGCAGCAGCCCCTGTCTTTCATCCTATTCATCCCTGAGAGGTGGAAAGAGGTGCTTCCAACGCCACCATCCGTGCGTGGCGGCCTACGTGCATGAGTGCTGCCGTGGCTCCCAGCACATCTGCAAGGCCGTCCACAGCACAACACTGCTCTTCCTGCAGAATGGACCAGACTTTGCCTAGTGGGGCCCAATGCCTGAGCCCTGCAGGAGGAGCATATTTGGAAATCACTGTATCGCTGTCATCCCGTTGCTTATCGATTTGCTCGAGCAGGTACTAGTAACATCTCCATGTGAGACTTGTTACTGTTTTTGGCATATCGAATACACCATGGGTAGCTTGCCAGGCTCTGCCGTGAGAGGGAGATGCTCTCGGTAGCTTGCCAGGCTCTCCAAGAGGGGCAGAGGAATCGAACCTGGGTCGGCCACGTGCAAGGCAAACGCCCTACCCACTGTGCTATTGCTCCAGCCTATTTTGAAATAACAGATTCATATTTTATATTATTACCATGGCCTACCTGAAGTCAAGCTGCAGCCACGGGCTACTGCTGTTGCTGCTGCTTCTTCACCCCCAGGATTCTGTCAGAGTGCAGGGCCCCAGCCCGGAAGCTCAACCCACCTAACATAGTTTGCAGAGAGGAGGAGCCTTGGGATGCTAATGTGGACTGTTGGGAGTCAGGTCCCTCCCGTGGGCTGGTAGTAGAACTGGGCAGCCAATGACATAGGAGGATGATGGCTCCACCCCCCTCCCCTTCCTACCCCAGCCTCCAGCTCACACTCCAGACTCCAAGATCCCTGTAAGTAGACTAGATGCTTGCCCCTCCTCCAGTAGCCTGATTCATTTCTAAAGAGAAAGAAAAAAATATATATATGCTATCCAAGAATCAAAATTCACCAGATTCAAAGAATAAAAAGTGCATACAAGTTCACTACCAAATTGCTCTAATGATATTAACCTTAGGTGTAACAAATAAAATTAAGCCCAAAAGCCCTATTACTGTGCAGATTCTTTTGGATTTTATAAAAAAATCTTCCTCTGGATAATTTTCTTTACTCCCTTAATCAGCACTTATATCTTTTTTTCATGTACTCTCATTTCCTTCTTCATTAAAGTCTCCAGTACACCACAACCTAAGAAAAATATTTTGATTTCCAGTATGGATCAACAATTTTACATCAACTCTTTCAATAGATAGTTATATATGAAACATTTATTATGTAGTTAATTTTATTAAAAGAACAATAGTAGCCAGATTGGCATAAAAAGCTACTTATTTTATTTAAAATGTTATGACACCCATTTATTGCAATAGCAGATTATTAGAAATTTTTCAATTATTTTATATTTATATTACTTTATATTTCAGTTAATCATTTTATATTTCAGTTTACATATAAAAAACGCTTGGATAACTTAGAAAACCTTTAATTTAATTTTCTGTGCACTTTTCTATTCAAATTTTGGAATGATTACTTAGTTACAATATTTGTGGAGCTCTAAATCTTAGAGTAAAACAGCCAGATTATTCCAAATCAACAAATAAAACTATTGTGGGAGGGTAAATTCAAATATTATATGAACATTTGTAAATTACATATTAATATTTTATTTGATAAAACATTATTGGACTATGACTCAAATAGAAAATGGAGTGAAATCTTATGTATAAAACTTGGCACATTTGGGGTTAAGTACATATCTATGAAAATCAATCAAGATTTTATATATGTACTTATGATCATATTATAGCTTTCTTCACTCTATTATTTCTGTATGTGTTAAAAACCACATATGAGACAGAGAAGCGGCAGGCATTCTGGTGAGCAACGTGGCCTGGACAATGCTCTGGACCCGAATCGGGGCCAGCAACACCGGGGGGCCGGAGGGAGGAGGTGCCGCCTGCACACCTTCTCCGGATGGAACCCCGGCGACACTGAGCAGCAACTAACAGGGCTCCAGGATTCGGGACTGGGACAGATCCGAGCCACGCGGCCACTAGTGCGGCCGCACGACCTTTTCTCTCAGAGAGCCAGCCCTGTGTAACCTCAGAGATCCAGCACCTGAGTAACCTCAGAGAGCCAGCACCTGTGCAACCTCCGAGAGCCAGCCCTGTATAACCTCAGAGAGCCAGCCCTGTGTAACCTCAGAGAGCCAGCCCTGTGTAACCTCAGAGAGCCAGCCCTGTGTAACCTCAGAGAGCCAGCACCTGAGTAACTTCAGAGAGCCAGCCCTGTGTAACCTCAGAGAGCCAGCACCTGTGCAACCTCTGAGAGCCAGCACCAGAGTAACCTCAGAGAGCCAGCCCTGTGTAACCTCAGAGAGCCAGCCCTGTGTAACCTCAGAGAGCCAGCCCTGTGTAACCTCAGAGAGCCAGCCCTGTGTAACCTCAGAGATCCAGCACCTGAGTAACCTCAGAGAGCCAGCCCTCTGTAACCTCAGAGAGCCAGCACCTGAGTAACCTCAGAGAGCCAGCCCTGTGTAACCTCAGAGAGCCAGCACCTGAGTAACCTCAGAGAGCCAGCCCTGTGTAACCTCAGAGAGCCAGCCCTGTGTAACCTCAGAGAGCCAGCACTGTGTAACCTCAGAGAGCCAGCCCTGTGTAACCTCCGAGAGCCAGCACCTGCGTAACCTCAGAGAGCCAACCCTGTGCAACCTCAGAGAGCCAGTACCTGTGCAACCTCCGAGAGCCAGCACCTGAGTAACCTCAGAGAGCCAGCACCTGAGTAACCTCAGAGAGCCAGCCCTGTGTAACCTCAGAGAGCCAGCCCTGAGTAACCTCAGAGAGCCAACACCTGAGTAACCTCAGAGAGCCAGCACCTGAGTAACCTCAGAGAGCCAGCCCTGCGCAACCTCAGAGAGCCAGCCCTGTGTAACCTCAGAGAGCCAGCACCGGCACAACCTTAAAAAGTTATTTTGATGTGGTTGGAGGTCATGTGGGGGAAGGGTGATGCAGGCCGAATACAGACTAGAGACTGAACACAATGGCCACTCAACACCTTTATTGCAAACCACAACACCTAATCAGAGAGAGAGAACAAAGGGGAATTCCCTGCCATAGTGGCAGGGTGGGGTGGGGAGAGACGGGACTGGGGAGGGGGGGAGGGATGTTGGGTTTACTGGTGGTGGAGAATGGGCACTGGTGAAGGGATGGGTTATCGAACTTTGTATGGGGGAAACATGAGCACAAAGATGTATGGATCAGTAACTGTACCCTCACAATGACTCTCTAATTAAAAATCAACTAATAAAAAAATAAATAAATAAAATTTAAAAAAAAAACACATATGAATCATTAAAAGAAAATCTGAAACACTTTTTTTTTTTTTTTTTTTGCTCTTTGGGTCACTCCCAGCGATGCACAGGGATTACTCCTGGCTCATGCACTCAGGAATTACTCCTAGGGGTGCTCAGAGGACCATATGGGATGCTGGGAATTGAACAGGGGTCAGTCCATGCAAGGCAAATGCCCTACCCTGTGTGCCATCACTCTAGCCCCTGAAACAGATTATTTTAGCTAGAATAAAAAATTAATATAAATCAAATTATATTAATTACATAATATAAACGGTAGTAAAATATCCAGCTTATTTGTGTTGCATATACAAAATTTCGGGGTTTTTACCATCACCTATCTATTTTCCTCTTCCCCTAGCCCTTGCTAATTACCTTTCTATTCTGTTTCTAAATTTGTTTCAGCTTCCACATGTATAAAAGATCACAAAGTGTTTATTACTCTATGTTTACTTACTTCAATTAGCTTAACATCTTCAGGGTCATTGTATTGCAACAGCTTCTGAGACTTAGGCAGAGAAGGGTGGAGAATTGGTCAGTCCCTTTTGCAGGATGCCTCAGATTTTTTATCCCAAAGACCTGTGTACCCATGAGATCATAGGCTTATCTTGATATCCCATTCAAGATTACTCATGAATATGTGACGCTGGTCTCATTACATGGCATACTAATTTTCTGTGTTTACGTATCAGAAACAGCAATGCACGAGCACACACACACACACACACACACACACACACACACACACACACACACACACACTGCTTTGTCCATTTAGACATCAATGAACATTTTCTAAAAATTTTTTACTTTTTCTGAGTGGGGGTGGGAAGCAGATATTTCTCAAGACTTACTCCTGGCTCTGTGCTCACTACTGCTTGGGGTTTCAGAAGCCATTTGGGGTTCCAGGCATTAAACGATGGCTGCCCATGTCCAAGGCAAGCACAATACCTACTGTACATTTTCTCCACACTCCACAGTAGATATTGAAGTTGTTTTCTTAGGTGTTCTGGATGATGCTACATTGAATTGCTAAACATTTTTATTCAAACATGATTCCTATTGCTTTTTAAAATATAACAAATACTAACAGTATGCATTTAAAATATTCTATAATCCAGTTTGTTTTAAAAGGGCCAACGTTTATAATTTTCTTATCAGATACTGCTACCAATTGTTCTGGAATTTTCTTAATCAGAAACCATTCTCAGTATTACTATTATCTATTATTATTATTGTTATTCATCAGCTAAACACCTTCTCTGGGTGAGGCTCTGTAAGTATTGTCATATGTGTTATATATATATATACATATATATATGTATATATATATTATCCTCCTAATGGAAATTACCAGCTCATATAGACTTGAGTAATTTATATGTGAAAAATATATTTTATTAAATTTGACGTTTTATAACTATACTGATTTGTCCTCAAAATATTTCTTTTAAATTTAAACTACTTGTGGGAGCTGGAGCAATAGCACAGTGGGTAGGGCGTTTGCCTTGCACGCGACCGACCCGAGTTCGATTCCCAGCATCCCATATGGTCCCCTGAGCACTGCCAGGAATATTTCCTGAGTGTACAGCCAGGAGTAACCCCTGTGCATAGCCAGGTGTGACCCAAAAAGCAAAAAAAAATAATGTTTAAATTTAAACTACTTGTCTTTCTATTTAAGGACATAGTTTGTTCAAAAACCAACTATACTGTGACAGGTGAAGAGAGCATTCAAGCCAGGATTTAATTAGTGATCATTACTCTAAAATAAAAATTCGTAAAATTTTCTTAGTCCAGACAACATGGGTTTATAATAAACTGATCAACTTAATTGAGGAAAACTACTGATGTTCCCCTCTTTTCATTTTTCTATTGAAGAAAATGGAGTCACACACTGAATGTGTGACTTCTCTATAGTCATAAATTCAAGACAAAATTGGAATATTAATCTAAACATATTATTTAATGTTTTACCTGTGGAAATATTTCCTAAACTAGCAGTGCAATAATTTGCATACCAGCTACAATATAATCTCTGCCTTTCCTGATATTCCTGAAATTCCATACAATTTATCTGCTTAGTAAATCTAAACACTTAGTGTACATATGTATATAGATATATATATATATGTATCTTCATGGCCCTGATTAAAATATTTTCCCAAAACAATCTATACAATATCTGTAAGAACTTAAATATATTGATCTGTGACAATTAATTCTTTGTTTGAATAAAATTTAAAAAGACCCATTAAATTTGATGAACATATGATTTTTATACTTCTTAAAATCCATGGCATATAGTACCAATGTTCATTGTGCTAATTGTACATTTGGGTATTGTTGAACCATCAGTTGACATTGAAAATAATATTTTACACCTGTATAACTGAAAGACTCATTAAAATTAACACATTTGTTCCTTATAATAATCTGCAGATGTAGTTATTATTAAATTCCCTGTACAGTGGAGAAAGCAGTTTCAAGAGGTTAATTTCAGCACTCTTCATCTAGTAAGTGGCAAATCAGAAAATTCACCCACAGTTCTGATTCAATGTCCATTAAATGTCTTCTAAGTTCACTGGTCTTTTGAATAAAGCACAGTTTTATGACCTATGATATGACTAAATGAGAAATCAGAAGCATGAAACATGAATAAAAATTGAAAAGAGTCAGATCTGCAATAAATATGGGAAAGAAATTAAAAAGAAAATACAGATGGAAGGATTTGAAATTGCTTGGAAAAAATGGAAGTTTGCATTTCTTAATCAATTCTTGGATAATCAGAGTTTTGACTTAAAAGGACAAGTGATTGACTTTAGCATTTATAAAGATATTGATGAAATTTAGTCATTAGCATGCCTTAGGATTATTCCATTCAAGGGTATTAATTCACTTTTTAACATAACTTTACTGCTTTCTCTTCATTTGTCAGTTATTAACTTTTGCCCTAGGTTGGATTTTTATTACTTTAACGTTCTTTTTCATTATATGTGATGTACTAGGTCATTCTGCCATTTCAAAAATTGGCTGATGAGAAAACTGATGTATGTAATACAATTTAGTGATGTTTTGCTGTGGAATTATCTGTGTGTGGTTTACTTCAATTCAAAACACTTTAAAGTATCTTTGTCTACTTCAATATTTAGTATATAATACACATGAGTAAATATATAGAATATAGCAATAGTTTGTATGCCATAATGCCATTCTCCTAAGATAGCTTATTATGATAAGAATATTCCTACAAAAACATTGCACTCCTGTTTGATACTACTGAAAACTATTTTATCTTATGTAGTTTTGACACGGGGCTGGAGCAATAGCACAGCAGGTAGGGTGTTTGCCTTGCACGCAGCCGACCTGGGTTTGATTCCTCCATCCCTCTTGGAGAGCCTGGCAAGCCACTGAGAATATCTTGCCCACGTGGCAGAGCCTGTCAAGCTACCTGTGATGTATTCAATATGCCAAAAAAACAGTAACAAGTCTCACAATAAAGACATTACTGGTGCCCACTCGAGCAAATCGATGAGCAACAGGATGACAGTGATACAGTGATACAGTTTTGACAGAAAATTTAATCCCAAAGCAATATTTAACCTCGTAATTTCTTACAAAATTTTAATGCCTTTCCATTATGAATAAATGTATACATATGAATAGTATGTGTGCATATATATAAGTATGTGATGGTATTTAGTGATAGATCCTTTATATTCTAAGCCATTCTGTGTATGGATATGTGCATATATATCAATATAATAAAGTGCATATGTATGCTATTAAATACAATGTAATATAGTGCAAGTTTCGTGGCACAATTTCCTGTGCCATTATCCTCATGAATAAGAAATATGAGTAAAAACTGGCATAGTGATGCAATAAAGTGAGAGAGCAAGCTTTGGAGCTAGCATATCTTCAATTACAAAGAGCCTTATGAAGAAAAATAGTACAAAACTTAAGGCATTTGCCTAGAATATGACTGTAGCTACAACTCCGAGTTCCCTTCACAATGGAATATGTGCCTCTAGCCCAACAAAAAAGTAAAGAATTTTAAACTTCTGCAATTGAATTAGAGTAAATCTGTTGAATAACTTTCCTGTGTATTGGTTACTAATTTGCAAAATTAGTAATTATTGTATCACTATATCACAGTCATCCTGTTGCTCACCAATTTGCTGGATCCAGCACCAGTAATGTCTCCATAGTAATTACTGTGGTGATTAAGATAAATATTTTATAGAAATAAGGTAAACATTAATGATATTTATATATAATTAATTTACCTTTTTGATTTTGAGCCACATCCATTGATGCTCAGAGGTCCAACCCTGGTCCCAGAAATTATTCCTGACAGTGATTGGGGGAACATATGGGATGCTAGCATAGACTCAGGTTGGCGGGTCCAAGGCAAATGCTCTACCTGCTGTTCTATCATTCTTGGGAAACTTATATAACTTTTTGGAAATTAATAAGTAAATATTTGTTGTCAACTGTTGTCACAATTTCATAACAACAGTATGCTTTACTTTTTCTTTTGCTTTCTCTTGGGCCACTCTTGAATGTACTCAGGGCTTAATTCTGACCCCACACTCAGGGAGATCGTGTAATGCTCAGGGGAATATATGGAGTGCAAAAAATTGAACCCAGGTATTCTTTACCTGTTTTACTATGTCTTAAAACCTAAGAACAATGGATTTTTTTTTTCTTTTTGGGTCACACCTGGCGATGCACAGGGGTTAGTCCTGGCTCTGCACTCAGGAATTACCCCTGGCCGTGCTCAGGGGATCATGTGGGATGCTGGGATTTGAACCCGGGTCGGTCGCTTGCAAGGCAAACGCCCTACCCGCTGTGCTATCTCTCCAGCCCCGTAAGAACAATGGATTTTAACCCACTTTTCTCATGTGAATGACTGAATGAATGATAAATTAAGTTTTGCTGTGATTCTTATTTTTTTCTGTTTTATTTTTATGTCTCATACCTACCTCTAATCTATCTTCTGATATTCTTGAAAGCATGTGGAGCAAACCCCTTGGTGTCAATGGCATAATTATCTGTGAGGGATCAAAAGACAGTGAGTGCCATTAAGACCTAAACATATACATTTTACCCATATTTAGTAAAGGTTTGAGATGAAAACTACATATTAACATTGTAAGTCAGGTATCTGTAACTGGTAAATTCACAGATACTAAAGGAGAGATTAAAAATATCATTTAAATTTCTATCCTTCACTTAACTTTTCTGAGGTTCTCGTTTAGGATGCATAGAATTTTTTATTCTCTTAGAGCAAGAGAGGGAGTCTCAAAATGAGTCAGTCATGTCTTATAAGCCCTGACTTATACCTGGACATCGGTACTTAAAATGTCATTGATGAGCATCCTAAGAGATTTTTTTTTCTTTTTGGCTCTGGGTCAGCTCTTCAAATGACCATGAATTTATACTGAGCCAGAAGTGCTGAAGAAAGCTTCATTACTTGTGGATAAAGTGCAACACCATCATTCATTTTTTAATTTAGGCCCTGCTTAAAATGTTGGAGGTTGTAATCAATTACATTAACACATGATGCAATTTGACTCATTTGAGCAATTTCAATCAGGGTTTCATCCTCATCATAGTGCTGAGACTGCTGTATTGAAAGTAAATAATGACCTTTTGATTGCAACAACGGATGTTGTCTTTCATGATTTCGTTGGACCTTTTGGCAGCACTTGATGCAGTTAATCATGACATTTTATTGGCTGTTTTATGGATTTGGGCAGATATTCTTAAATAAAAGTAAAAGCAATCCGAAGTGTTATCTCTCAGTGATCTATTTAAATGTCTGTTCAGTGAGGTCATTTTATCCAACTACAGGATGCTCAGGATGCTGTAAGATTAAAGGTGGCATTTTTTTCTTCCTTCTTATATATATTTTAAACACTTTTTCTAATATGATTTATTTACACTGATGTTACAGTATTAAGTGGTCTGGACTCTTGGATTGTGTAGGGTAATATTGGTTTGTCCTTTTTCCTCTGCTACAATTTTAGGTCATACCCATCACAAGGCTCCCGAAGCACTCCCATTTCCTCAATATTCATCTTTAACTTCCCTGTGCTCTGCTTTCTCTATCTGTTAATCACTGATTCCCCCTAAGCAGAACCTGTGACTTGCAAGGTCATATCCTTCTTAAGATTCTGAATTTTGTAATTGGATGTGAAATATTTTTTTTCTCTTTCCCTTATGTTCTTTGCATAGTTTACTGTAGAGCACTGTCCTTTTAGCATAGACACAGGGACACAGTTAATGCTAAGCTTTTGTAACTTAGGAGTAAATTGACTCCAGATAATATTTACTCCTGAGCATTTGTCATATATAGTCGACATTAGCCTCTGTAGCACTTAGTTCCTACCACCCCCAAATCAGGGTCACAATGAAGGGACTGTATGGACCCAGGGTAAGATATAAGCTACCCTGTTATCAAAACGAAACAGACCAAGTACCATGAAAATTTAAATAAGTTAAGAGCATGATCTTAGACAAATTCTGTCATGTTCTAAAGAGAAGTGACTGGGTAAGGAAACTGCTAGGTTTAGAAAGGATGAATCTGGCCTAAGGATCTTGTCTGGAATCTACAGTGAGATGTTCCCAGGAGAGCCATACTCTAAATTGTGTCCTATCTTTTACTGTGCCCATACAAAATGACTAGAAAGATTATTAGGAAATAAATCTAAGAGGATTGTTTGTGGACTAAGGAAAGGAGAAGTATGTCCTTAGATAAAATTCTGCCCTTGGACAGAGGATCTCCTACTAAGGGGAGATCTTTGCCTTAGAAGAGCGCCCCGCCAAAGGAAGGGCTTTACATATGTTGATTGTGCTATCTCACCTGGGTATAGTTGCTACCCCTGACCTTGGAGGTTGGGCTGTAGACTAAGGCTGTGAGATTGGGCAAGGTGAGGGTAACATGAGGGATAGGAAGAGATAGGAACGAGTGGCGAGCGAGACCAGAATGTGGCACTCAGCGAGACTGGAAATAGCATGTGAGGAGAATGAAATGAACAGCTGAATGGAGATTGGAATAAATGACAACTGGTCACCAACCAGTTTGGTGGCCATGTCTCTCCTTTATACATCTGTTGTTAGTGGCTTCAGGACAGGATGGGAGGCCACTGAATGCACATGGAGAGAGATTGCACCACATTCACTATTGAATACACAAAGTTTTTAACATCTCGGTTTAACTGAATAAAGATCTATATATTTTTCCTAGTAACACTGATAATTGGAGAATTGTCATATTCCATTATTGGATATAGTTTAATCAACTATAACCTCTCAATTTTATCAGAGAAATAAACATATAATGTATGTTCACACCTATATGATAATTAACAACATGTGTTAGAAATCTGGAAAGTATAAAACACAGAAGACTTCTTTAAATCATGACATTTTCTGAAACATTTAAGCACTCAACTAACGGTATTATTATTATTATTATTATTATTTTGCTTTTTTTGGTCACACCTGGTGATGCACAAAGGTCACTCCTGGCTCTGCACTCAGGAATTACCCCTGGTGTTGTTCAGGGGACCATATAAGATGCTGGGAATCGAACCTGGGTCTGCCGCGTGCAAGGCAAATGCCATACCCGCTGTGCTAATACTCCAGCCCCACGGTAATATTATTTTGATTTTTTATTTTTAAAAGGAATTTTTTAAAAAAAACCTAAATCTTGGTCTGGAAAGATAGTTCAATGGGTAAAGCACTTGCCTTGTATATCACCTAGCTGAGTTCCTATCATAGCATATCAGCAATTAAAAACTGCTAAGAGTGATTGCTGAACAAGGACCCAGGAATTAGCCCTCTGCACAGCAGGATATGGACCCACATAAAAAATAAACAGAAAGGAAAGAAGCAAAGAAGAAACAAAGAAACAAGCAAAAAAATTTCCAGCCAAACTTTAATGATGTTGAGTTGAAAATATTCAGAAAACATTTGCGAGCCAGTTGATATTGTTTCACTAAAGACAAATAAATTCATGATGGTTTTGAAATATCATGATAAAAAGCTGGAAATTTAAATAAATATCAGAGGAATAGAAATTGGTAAATGTGGAAGTGTAGTTCTGGAATAAAATCATTAGCAGGCTGAAAGACGAATCTGTCACTTCAGCAAATGAATGTCTGCGGGGTGGGGGTGGGGGGATTGGGAATAAAAAATTAAAAAAACAAACACCAAAGATGTCCTGGTCAAATCTTGTGCAAAACAGTTGTAAGGGAGGAGGAAAATTTAAACCCACCTTTTTGAGTTTCTCTCTGACTGGTTGAATAATACAATTAACATTAAAGAGATTAGTAAAAAGAAAGGAAAAATAAAGTTTTTTATGTACTTAAAAGAGATGAATGTATAGTGAATTTGGTAAAGTCCTCGGAGTTAAAGCTCTAGAGCTAGGGGTCTGAGAATACAAGATAGGAGAACTCACACAGTAAGAGTATGTTCATGTTATGAAGACCTGTTGCTGAGAAATAAGACTTCACTGCATATAATAAGAATTCTTCCTAAAGGAACGTTATTTGCTGATAATAACCCTAATACTGATTAATACTCCCAATTTTTAATCTTATAGTTAACAATGTGGTGAAAGTCCTCTTATGCTATAAAAATATCAGCGCAAAAAATGCAGATGTTTCATGTCTGGAACAGCTTCCTTTTTTTGATGTCAATATAGATTTTAAAAGCTATTAGGGTCCACAACATACTTTTACATAATAAAGACAACATAGTAACTACAGTGTTAATAGCACTTTTATTTCTGCTTTGCTTATGCGTAGTGACTATTTCTTTGTTAGACCCATTCACAAAGGTCATCTCTGTATGTCTAATTTGACAGTACAGCTATTTGTGTCAATGCAGTTACAATTATCTGCCAAAAAATAATATTCTTCCCTATTTTGTACATTTTTTCCCTGCATATTACTGGACTGAGTATTTCTTACAAAATTAAGGCTAAAGAATGATTTAAGATAGCATGTACATCTTGCTTATATCAGTTCAAATCATGAAGAGGAAAACAAGAATAGGAAATTAGATAATAAATGTGATTCATAGGGAATTGTTATCCTCAATTCAAAAATCTGATTAATAATTTAAACATTTAAGGTATAGTATATTTACATAGGTATATAATGTTGTTGCTTGTGTAGTACAATGATCACATGCATGATTATTGAGAATATTAATTTTGCTATCCAGTGGTGGAGCGTTTGCCTTGCATGCAGCCAACCTGGGTTCAATTCCTCTGGCCCTCACAGAGAGCCCAGTGAGCTACCGAGAGTATCTTTCCCACACGGCAGAGCTTGGCAAGCTACCCGTGGCATATTCGATATGCCAAAATCAGGAATAACAAGTATCAAAATAGAGACATTACTGGTGCCCGTTTGAGTAAATCGATGAGCAACGGGATGACAGTGATACAGTGACAGTGATTATATATTAAACACAATCAGACTAGTATATACTTTGGGTTATTTTCTACTTGTTAAAAATTTTATTCTTGGGACTGGAGCAATAGCACAGCGGGTAGGGAGTTTGCTTTGCACGAGGCCAACCCGGGTTCAATTCCCAGGATCCCATTTGGTCACCTGAACACTGCCGGGAGTAATTCCTGAGTGCATGAGCCAGGAATAATCCCTGTGCATCGCCAGGTGTGACCCAAAAAGCAAAAAAATAAAAAAATAAAAAAAAGTCTTAAACAAAAAGTCTTAAACTGTGTAATCACAAAACTACTAAGGAAATCCCAAAGCTCTCTCTCGCTGCCTGTATTCAGTCATCTCAGGCCACTTTCCCACCTAGAATGGCTGATTCCATGGGTGGACAAAGTAGGAAATGAAGGCCAGGCTGGTTGGTGATCAGTTGCTGTTTATTCCATTCTCCCCATGTGCTTGTTACAGTTTTACTAAGCCCCTCATTCCCATTTCCTCCTGTCTCCCTTGCTCATCTTTCTGAGCTCGATTCACTGCTTCCATCTCTCCTCTCATCTAGTCTCTCCCCAACCTCCCAGTATTGGAGATAGCAACTAGACACCCAGTTTGGGTAGTACAATCAACATGTGAAAGCCCTTCCTGATTGCCTGCAGCCAGGGGACCAGGTTCAAGAACAAAATGCCACTTAGGGGTTTTTCTCCTTTCCTTAGTCCAATAACTTAATTAACTTCTGAATTCTACTTCTTAATATTAGTTATTTTGTATGGACACAGTAAGAGCTATATTAAGCTTGTAGGGTGGTTCTCCTAGGGCATCTCACTATAGATCCCAGACTACAGTGCACAGGCCAGATTAATATTTCCTAACCCTAGCAGGGTCCAAAACTAGTTGTTACTCTTTGGATCATGACAGAACTTGCTCATGACCATGCTCTTAACATATAATTAAGTATTATGGTGCTTTTACTTGGCCCATTTAAATGCCAGAATAGCTCACAGCTAGTCCTGGATCCATCCAGTGCCTCATTGGGACCCTCCATGGGGGGATCTAGGAAGTAAGGGCAACTGAGGCTTAAATCCAGAGAACAGATGCCCAGGAGTGAATATCATTTGGAGTCAATTAACTCCCAAGTTACAAAAGCATAGCATTAACTGTCTTCTTGTGTCTATACAAAAAGGTCATTGCTCTGAATTTACTATGTAAAGGACTTAAGGAGAAGAGAAGAGCAATATTTACAAGTTAACAGAGTTTGATTAGGAGATAAAGGAGATTGACTGGCTGGGAAAGCAGAGCACAAAGAAAGAGGCTACAAATAAACAGAGGAATGGGAACCCTGTGATGCAAGTAACCCAATTAACCTAAGCTCCCTGTGGCAAGGCAGAAAGAACAAACCAATGCTATACAACTCGTATTACCCTTCTTTGCTCATTGGTAATTATTTTAGTTCCATTCCAAGTAAAGGTAAATTTATATGTATATATGATTTTTTAAGCTTGCTATTTTAGTTATTGGAGCAAAGATATGAACTGTTGCAGATGATATATATTTAATATTGCATTATATTTTAATTAATTAATATTGCAATTTTATATAATTTTATTATTTTAAGAGAGTCTCTTGCCTGCACGCCTGGCTGTCTTCCCTGGGGCCCCTCGGAGGGGATGGGCTCCAGCTTCCCTCCCCACCCCGAGCAGAGCTCCCGGAGGCCGAAGACGACTGGAACCTAGCTATAGCCATGCTTGAGGCCCCTCTCCACACGTTCGGACAGGCCTCACGCATGAAGGTACTGGCAGAGGAACCCAGGTGTGTGCAATCCCATCAATGACCAACATCCAGAGACTTAAAAGCGAGCTCCCAGAAGCTCAATATCTTGTAGCCTACTTCTCCCTCTGGGAGAAACTGGCAAACTTCTGAGAGTTTCCTGCCCACATGGGATAGACTTGCAAGCTTCCCAATGTGTATTCATATGCTAAATGCAGCAACAAGCTGGATCTCAATCCCTTGACCCTGAAAGAGCCCCCAGTGTGACATCCTTGTGAGGGCTGAGTCCAGAGAGACTTCTAAGATCTCAGGGAAAGGACAAATTAGAGGTTACTGAGCCTGCTAGAGAAATTGACGATTAACAGTATTTTGTGATCCTGTGATTATTTTAAAACATATCTCCTTATATTCATTCTGAACTAACCCCTTCTGAAAAGAAAGTATTTTCATTTATTATTTGTATTATACTCTTATCTAAACATAGACTGATTTTTACTATTTCTTTTGCCACTTCAATTCATCAAATACAAATATTATTAAATTACCTTCTGCTTTTTACAATCATACCTGTGAATGTGAATATAGTTATACAAAATCATATGACATTGATCTCTAAACTCATGATTCTCAATTTTAAACAACAGTCCTTCATGGTCTTTTAGTAATAATCTCACTTGATGCTGAAAGTCTTTGCTTCACAGACTTATAGAATAGAGTATATTGGCTCCTATGTCACAAACAAATGAGGAGTAAATGGTGTCAATACTTTAACCTGTTGACCTGAACATTTTTAAATTTTACTTCTAAGTCCTGCTTAATGCCCGATGTGAGATGAATACTTTTTTTTTTTCAATTTTGGTCATACCTGGCTATGCACAGGGGTTACTCCTGGCTCTGTACTCAGGAATTACACCTGGCGGTGCTCGGGGACCATATGGGATGCTGGGAATTGAACTCGGGTTGACCATGTGCAAGGCAAACACTCTCCCTGCTGTGCTATTTCTCCAGCCCCAAATATTCATTTTTTGAAGGAGAATATCTTTATCATTTGTCTGTTGTAAAATATAAAATTGGACCTCAGTTCACTGACTTATTTTCTGAACTGTAAATTTGTTGCCAGTAATAAATCATTTTTACTATTTTTCATATTTGACCATGTCATTCTATGTTAAATATAGTAAACAGACAAATATAGTTCAGTTAATTAATCCCAACATAATAATCCATGTAACTAATTAAATATTTGTCTTCTACAAATATTACAAGATTTTGAAGAGCAGGCTATGGTGTCTGTCAATCTTCAAATTGTCACTATCTTTACGTTTATATTGTCTATCTTAATATACTGTTCTTCAAAGAATTATCTCTGACATCTTATTCCCAAATTACGGAAGATCTCTTAGTTCTCAAACAGTTGTAATTATCCAGTGTTTGTAGTGAATTTGGTCACAGACTAGTTGTATTTATTCTGTTAAAAAAATGAGTGTATTTTATTTTTCCTCATATTTTCTCATACTTACTGTTCATGTTTTAGCAAAAATCCTATGGAACTTTTAATTGATTGTTTACCGCATCTTTACATTCTCCTGCTTTAATTTTATTTCTTTATATTCTGGAGCAATAGCACAGCATGTAGAGCTTTTGCCTTGCATGCACACGACCTGGGTTTGATTCCTCTGTATCTCTCAGAGAGCCCAGCAAGCTCCTGAGAGTATTCTGCGCACACAGAGCCTGGCAAGCTACCCGTGGCATATTCCTTATGCCAAAAACAGTAACAAGTCTCACACTGGAGATGTTACTGGTGCCTGCTCGAGCAAATCGATGAACAATGGGATGACAGTGCTACAGTGCTATATTCTATGCAGTCTTAAAAACATTTTCTTCTGTTTAAAAACTTAAATTCCTCCTTCTTACCACTGTGTTTTTTTATCTAAAATGCAAACCAATATTGCTGATTTCTTGTTGAGTAGCAGCACTTTGATACATTTAATTGTCTAAAACTTCATTTCAGCTGAAAGTTCCCTTAATTCCTTCTTCAGAAGGTTACCTTACTCATTCAGTGATATGAGAACAGGTCCCCAAATGATCCAGGTACATTTTCTGATTAAGGTATTTCTTAAAATATCTATAGGTATGCCTATGTATTTTTTATTTCTGTCCAGTCTAAGATAAGCTGTTATTCAAGGGTTATAAAATTCGTATATTTTTCATTATTGCTTTGGTCTGGGGGACACACCTGATTGTGCTTAGAGTTTACTCCGGATTTTGTGCTAGGGGGTCACTCCTAGAAGAGATTAGGAGTTTCAGTCCTAGGAATCAAATCTTCAAGAGAGTTCAAGTCATAGAACTCTCACTAACTCTAGTGAGCTAGTAACTCTGCTAGCTACTAACTGTATGAACCCTCCTGTACCTTAATCAAGACATTTTCTTTGTTTTTTTTTGTGATGCTAATTAATAAATAAAGAAATGGAGGGGCCTCATTTCCTTTTACACTCTAAAGTATTGTAAGAAACCATTATATTTGACCAAAACAATAATTAAATATCTTTCAAAACTGCTTTCTCCTTTTTGCCACATTCTATCTACAATTCTTTTAATTAAAAAAAGAAAACTTTTAGTATAAACCCTGGAATACAGTCAGACTTGTTTAATAGCTTTGTTGAATCAAGCATATTTTAAAAACAAATTTAATATCCAGAATGCTAAGAAATTATGATAAAGTAGTTTTTTCTCTTTTTTTCCTTTCTCTCTTTCTTCCTTTCTTTCTCTCTTTCTCTCTTTTTTCTTCCTTTTTTCTTTCTTTTTTCTTCCTTTTTTCTTTCTTCTTTCTTTCTTTCTTTCTTTCTTTCTTTCTTTCTTTCTTTCTTTCTTTCTTTCTTTCCTTCCTTCCTTCCTTCCTTCCTTCCTTCCTTCCTTCCTTCCTTCCTTCCTTCCTTCCTTCCTTTCTTCCTTCCTTCCTTCCTTCCTTCCTTCCTTTTGCTTTTTGGGTCACACTTGGAGATGCACAGAGGTTACTCCTGGCTTTTGCACTTAGGAACTATTCTGGGCAGTGCTCAGGGGACCATATGTGATGCTGGGAATCGAACCTGGGTCGGCCTCATGCAAGGCAAACACCCTACCTGCTGTACTATCACTCCAGCCCCCTAAAGTAATTATTTTATTGTAACAGCCAATATCTTTGTTTAAAATATAACTCAAAGACCATTCTAAACTATTAAGTCAACTATGAAAAGCTTTTGTCATGTTATTTTGTTATAATAATTTCAGCCTGACACTAATGCTCTAATATTCTATCAATATCTGGTTTATAATCTAGTATAGCCTTTGCCAATTTGCATATATTGACATGTTTAATAAAATATTCATTGTAATGTTTTCTTTTTTATTATCTGTGGTACAGATAAATCATTGTCCTCCTGAACTATGAAAATTTGTGAATGAGTAACTAAGTAATAAGCATAAATAATATTTTATTCATAAGTAATCAAATTATGTAAAATTTTTAAACCGTAGACAATTTGTATTAAATAGTCAGTTTCTTTCCTGTAACTTTCTGTGCTATCAATGACATCAATTTACTCTTCAACCAAGAGTGCTAACACATGTTTAATGTTTTTACCATCTGTCAATAACAATCTTCTATTTTATCTGTGTATTTTACATGTTATAGATCAATATAGAATTATTCAGATTCCTAAGCAATCTAAAATATAGTTTGTAAAATAATATTTGTGGAATTGCTTTGAAATTAGTGACTGAGGTTTTTTTTTTTTTTAATTGAATCACCATGTGGAAAGTTACAAAGTTCTTAGGCTTATGTCTCAGTTATATAATATTCAAACACCCATCCCTTCACCAGTGCCCATATTCCACCACCCAAAACCCCAGTATACCCAGAGCCCCCGCCCCCCACCCCCAACTGTATAACTGATGAATTTCACTTCATTTTCTCTTTACCTTGATTACGTTCCATATTTCAACACAAAACTCACTATTGTTGTTGGAGTTTCCCCCCAAGAAAGACAGCCCTACTACCAAGGAAGCATTTGATAATTAGTTTTCCATTGCTGAGAATAAAGAGATATGTAGCCCCACTGCTCCAAGTACATAACTTTTTTGTTTCCTTTTTCCTTTTCCTTTTTTTTTCCCCCCTTATCCCCCTTCCTGAGCCTCATAGTATGGTGGATGCCACACCGCGTTTCTCCCTGAAAATGGGAAACAACAAGGAAAGAGGAAATTTCCTCTTCTCGGCCGACATGGGGCTGTTGCTTAGTTCACAGTCCAGACAAATGACTGCTACTTTGATTACCTTCAATATTTCAACAAAAACCCACTGTTATTATTTGAGGTTTCTCCCCAAGTCAGACCTGCTAAAAAGGAACCGTTTCACATTGTTGACAATTAAGAGATGTTAAGTCATCCCTGCGGTTTTGGATTTTTGTATAAAGTCCAGGGAAATTTCTGCCAGAAATTGCATAGCCCATCTCACAGTCCCAGTGCCGAGGGGCTGCCAGTTACACCCACTTCCCATGATTCCCTAGGAGCCCCAAGTGTAAAAACCGTATACCTCTGGGTTAGGAGTCTTAGAAAATGGCTCCTGCTATGTGGATGTTGCTGCCGCCGCCATTTTCCATGCAGGGAGATAGGGTGGGGAGGAAAGATCCATCCCCGGGCAGCAAGGAGTTGTAGCCAAGTTCACAGTCCCAGTGCATTGCTGTAAGAAGCTGCGCTGGATGCCAGAATGTGTTAGGTCTCTGGAATCAAAGTTTTTAGGTGCAGAGGGTCCCATGACTGAGTTTTTTTTCTTTTGGTAGAAAGGCGGAATTCAAAGAGCTCATATTAAAGAATGTGCTTGGTGACAGAACATTACATAAAAAAATGAAACAAGAAGGAGAAGGACTGGAAAAGAATTTCAAATAGAGGAAAATAAAAAAAAACACAGGGAATACAATTTTAAATAGATTTGTGAAGAAAAATAAAACCACAATATATTTCATTGCTTATTAAGGATTATATTCATGTCAAGTGTGCCAGAAAAAGTTCAACTTTTAATTTCATGCTTTTTGCAATTAATATACTATCACTAAATGCTTATTGAAAACCCTTCTTTTAGTCTTAGACTGAAATACAATGAACTCAATTAAATTTAGCCACAATGAAACATTGTTATTTTCCACACAGTAGTGTACATATTTTCTGTAAAGTTCTTTAAGATTTATTTTTTAACAATATTTTAAAGACATTACATACATTAAAATTATGATATAGAATATTGAGAATCTTATAAATAATAAGGGAAGAACCCATACATAAATTCTTTACTTCAGGTTTTCACTATCATTTAATGTATTTCTTTTAAGTGTTCCTAAATAATTTAAAATCCATAAATGGAACACTTTCACTTGCATGTTATATTTTGCACTATTTTTGTTTTAATTTTACAAGCAGTGACATAACGTAAAAAACTTTTGGTAGTAAATAAGTCAAATAGGTGCTTGAGAGATAGTACAGTGGTCAGGACACTTGCCTTGCAGGAAACCAACCTGTGTTCCATCTCTGACAACCTATATGGTCCCAAGAGCCTACTAGGAGTGACCCTTGAGCACAAAGTCAAGAGTATGCCATTAGAGTAGCCAGGTGTTGCCTAGACACACACACAAACACACACACACACACATACCCCACAGAGAGGCAACTATATTGAAATTTTTACAATACAGTGATAAGATACATCCTTTTGTTTGTTTTGGAGCCATACCTGGCAGTGGTTACAATCTGTTTCTGGATCTGTGCTCAGGCTCTCTCCCATCAGTACTTTGTCAGATATGGTAGACTTGGGCACTTGAAAAGCAAGTGACTGATTTCTTATACTATTCATCTCTCTGGCCTTTAGGACATAACTTTTGAAAATTGTGAATAAAGGAATATTCCTCAAGTTTGTAAAAGATTTCCATTGTGAAGTCCTTTGACATTAGTTTTAGATTTTTGTTTACAAAATTTTACTAATATTGCTAATATTTTAATATCTTCTCATTATAGTCTAAACATTTTACTGAATCAAATCATTAATGCCACAAAATTTTATTCATAAAAATAAGAACCTGTTAATCCAATTAGTCTTTCTAAGATTTTATATTTTCACAATGAATATTAAATGCAGTAGGATTTATGATCAGAAATGTCATTTTGCTTATATAAAATAATTTTTTACAATTATAACAGTTTAACCACTTCTAACTTCTTAAGATGTAAATAGAATCATTCTCTATAGTAATACAAAAATTTGACTTAAATGTTTTTAATTTTGAGTGTTCTGAGGAATGCATTTATCGCTGTTACCTTGACAAGCATTTCAAGTTTTTAAATTCATTATATCTACAAAATTAAACTATTTGTTAAATTAATGTAGCAATAAAATAAAGAATATAGAGATTACTCATATAGCAACACATATTAAAAAGAGAAGTGTGTTCTGTGCATATTTCTTCTTTCAGAAGCATCATTGCAATCGTGCTTAATCCAATCTTAAAAGAAACAACTTAGTAATTTTAAACTTCTTTTAGAATTTCTAAAAGAAAATATTAGAAGAAATAATGAAAGCTGCATAACAGTATTGGGGTCATGTCATATGACATAGCACTGGTTAGTGGAGTTCAATCATTGAAGCTAAAGGGTGCTTTAAAAAATAATTTCCTGGGAAGATACTGATGATAAGAGAAGTTGTATACAATTCCTTATCTCACCACAAATGAAATAGTAAAGTCTATGTTTCTGTTTATCAATAAACTACTTTGTCACAAGAAATTATTGCATAACTCAGTAAAAGGATCTGGGGAGTCAGCCAAAGCACTTTGCTGAAATTGTTTGCTTGACGTGTTGTTTTACTATGTTCTCAACTCAGTGGTTGTCAAAATTTCTCATCTTTGTGATCAATTTTTCTGTTTTTCTATTCCAAAATAAGAACATTATTTTTCCCCTCTTTTTTTATGAATTTCCTATCATTGTGTTACTTCTATATGAATTTCCTGTCTTCAACTAAATACTAAAAATGTTAAACCTGGCACTACTGTTTTGTTTAATGATGCACATAAAATACTAATATGTTTTAATTAGTAGAATATGTTAGTCATTTATATGCTAATATACATTTGGCTTATTTCCACACACTGCCACTCTCTTCTCTCTCATACACATATACTCATCTACTTATAAATTGAAATATTTAAGATCTAGAGTTTCACTTTGTATTTGCTTCTTTCTTTATAAGCATTTGATAACCTATTCTTCTGGAAGACACATCGTCATATCATTACATTACATTTTAGATGGTTACATAAGAATAATAATTGCTACAAAATAATACTGAGTAAAATAATAAAAAACTAACAGAACAAAGAAAAATCTCTCTAGTTATTCAATTTTTATTTCTAGATGTAGTATAAACTCTAATATATTTTGGCATCAAACAGCTAGTCAGGCATTAATAATAAGTTGCATTTCAAATATTAACTCCCTGCTCTAACAAAAGTAAATTTCCCTTTTAAATATTAGGAGGTGAGGAAATACAATTCTTTCCACATAATAATTTTTTTCTCCGTTGCTTTCTCCACTAATATATTTCAAAATTAATCTTTCCACATTATTTTTTTAGTGATTAAACAATCTTGTCTATTGCAATTGTAACAAATTCTTTGAACTACTATTACTCTGACCAATCACTTGGTTGGCTTTCGTTGTCAATTTGTTCAGTATGTTCTTAATTCCTCTTGTTATAAATAGTGAAAATGTCTTATGTATTTGGTGCCTAAGGGATTAAGATGGTTTTATTATCTAAAATAAATTAATAGAAAATGTACAATAACTTATTGAAAAGGAATTCTCATTTAATTTTAATTTATTAATCAGGTAGAGTTTTATTAATTTTGCACTAGTACAGTTATTTCTCCTTGCTTATATTTGGGGAATATGTATTTTTATTTAGATAAACTATTATTTTATCACAGCATAACTACACATTTTATTTATAACACAGTCAATATTATTAAGATCTACTATACTGATTTTAGAATGACTGCTGTTAACCAAGTATCTAGCCACATTTATAAAGATATTTGGGATGTAAATTCCGTTTTAATTTTAAAGAAATCTAGCGACTGTCTCACTGAGTGAAACACTGAGGCAGGTGAAATAATACTGGTTACTCTGATTAATAGTTATTACAGAATCTTGTATTGACAGAGCATATTGGAAAAACAACTAATTTGCACTTGACTGTGAGAAGTTTAATAGTGCAGTTAAAAAAAAGATATTTATAACAAATAGCTTTTTCTTTTCTTGAGAGTATTATGTATCTCTTTTTGTGATGGCACCTTATAATAAGTCTATGGCAGATTATAAGGGTATGATATTTTACATACAGTTCAATCTAAGTGGAAGGTTCACGGAGAATAGGAGTTAAGGGTAGGTGTATTCCTTGTGTTCGGATACCCCAGTTTAGTCCCCAGCAAATCCCAAGCATCTTCAGCTGCAGCCTTAGAAGCCACTGAGCACTGCTGTGATGATTCGATATTTTTCCAGCACCAAAGGACATTTACAGCACTTTATTGTGCTCCCTGGGATTAAACCTCCTTCAGAGTTGTGCAAGACCCCCCTAAAAGTGTCCCCTGATCTTCTAAACAACACCTGGGGACTCCCCTTAAAAATATCAAATAAATTATAGAATGATTACAAGTCATTTTTTTTTTCTTTTTGGGCCATACCCAGCGATGCTCAGGGGTTACTCCTGGCTTTGCACTCAGGAATTACTCATGGCAGTGCTCGGGGGACCATATGGAATGCTGAGAATTGAACCTGGGTCAGCCGCATGCAAGGCAAATGCCCAACCCGCTGTGCTATCACTCCAGCCTCAGTTACAAGTCATTTTACAACTATTTTTGCAAACTATTATATTACTGTTTAAAATTAAATATTTAATATGTTTTTGTTTCTGTGACTTTTACATTTAAAAATAAAATTTAAGAAGCATTTTGCATAAATAAGGTATTTATCTCAATAAGGTACTGTTTTTAAGGTAGGAAAAATGTTAATAAAAGAACATATGTTTTAAAATTTATGTATGTTTTCACTGTTGTTTTGTGCAGGGCCATACCTAGCAATGCTCAGGAGTATTATTGGCTTATTACTCAGAGTCAACCCTTGTGGTGCTCAGGGTCTCAGCGTGCAGTATGTGGTACTGGGATCACAGTGCATCTGCTGCATGCAAGCTAAATGCTTTTCCTCCTATCTCTCTAGTCTCTGCATGTTAAATTAAATATGCCCTCTGGTCAAACTTCATTGTGTCAGAGAGTATAGTCTTTTGTTCCTCAATTCATTGATACTTAAAACATATGCAGGTTACTAGGGAATAATTATCATAACTCCAAATGAATTAACTGAGCCTCAACTGATGTTTTCAATAGACATTTAGTAAATAAATCTGTGGTAATAAGGAGAATTCCTCAGTAAATTAAACAAAACAAACAAAAAATAAAAACAACCCATGTTTATAGTTGTGTTCTATGCACTAGAAACTCAAGAGTAAAAGATATACATTTAACTTATGAGTACTTTAAAAACACAAAACAATAACTAAACACAGACTAGTACTACTATTTTTATTTGGAAAATATAGTTTTAGGGTTAACTCATGAGACAGGAATTATAATTTTCTTAAAATAATACAATGGTGTAATAATTATATGCTGTAAATGTACAATGTATCTAAAATATTTTAAAACACATCTGCATAAGTTCACATAAGTTCATGTAAAACTTACTTAAGAACATATACATATATAGACAGCGACATATATATGTATGTATATTTATGTATAAAACAGGATTCTGCAACATATGTTAAATAATGTTTTTGAGGAATGTAAAATATGGTTTCCAAATTAACATCTCTATTATTTATATCAGTGGGACTTTCTGCCTTCACAAAACTCCCCAGAAGATGTCAATGCAAGGCTGTAAGAAATTATACTGCAAATGGAGAACTAAATCAATGAAAGTCTGTGAGGACATCAAGGAAGCAGCTCTAATATCAATACCAAATAATGTGATCACAGTGATTGGCTGAAGTGTAACCTTGTTAGGTCAAAACAAAACAATTTTTAAAAGTTACTATTAACCTAAAAACTGTAGATGTATATTTGAAGATAGATTGGCAAAAATTAACATCACCACTCAACTGAAATATGTACTACATTCACAAATGTCTAATAAACTAAATTCACAGGAGAATTCTGTTTATAATATGTTCAGGACTTATAATAGTCAAAAGATGAGAAATGCTAAAGTATTTTATAAAAAAGTGAATAAATAAATATAATTTATTTGAACAATTAATAGCATAATTGTTTAATTTTTAATTGGTTTAATATAACTGTATTTTACCCATATATTCATTTATATATACTAATTTTTAATAGATTAGTTGATAAAATCTATTAATTTATGCTACTGCCTTGGATTTTTATAATTTCTGTTACAAGAGATATTATGTATTCATTACTTGTTCAACTCTGCCCTTCCAAAATCTTTTCCATTACTCTTTAATCTATTTACCCAAAAATAAATTAATTTTGGCTGGAAGAATGTAAGTCCAGACACCTTTCTATAATAAAAAAACATACTAGCTAATGGCAAATTTGTAAAAGATATTAAATTTAAAACATAAGATTAAAAATATTGAAATATATGAATTTTTCTTAGTTGGCAGTTTTGGTAAATAAAAATTGGTTTATAAATCTGTGAATTTTGAATTTTAAAACCAGGATGAGTTATTTGTATAGGATCCAGAAATGTTTACAGGTTATGTATCTTTTTTTTTCAATAAAACAGAAAGGTGTTTCACAATAATGCATACCTTTATCCATTCATCTGTTCTTGGGCACTCAGGTTATTTCCAGATTCCAATTATTACAAATAGTGCTGCAATGAACATAGGAGTGTAGAGGGTGTTGCTGCTGTGTGATTTTGGGCCCCAAGGCTATATTTCCATAATTTCTATTGCTGGGTCAATTGGGAGCTCAATTTCTAAGTTTTTGAGAAAGTTCATATTGTTTTCCAAAATGTCCAGATCGGTCAGCATTCCCACCAGCAATGAATGAGAGTCCCTTTCTCTCCACATCCACACCAGCACTCAAGTTCTTGTTCTTTTGGATATGTGCCAGTCTCTACAATGTGATGCAATATCTCATTGTTGTTTTGATTTGTATATCCATAATGATTAGTGATGAAGAGCATTTTTTCAAGTGTTTTTTGGCCATTCAAATTTCTTTGAAGAAGTCTCTGTTCATTTCTTCTCCCCATTTTTGATTGGGTTGGATGCATTTTTTCCTGTAAAGTTCTACCAGTGCCTTGCATATCTTTAGTATTAACCCTTTATCAGAAGGTATTGAGTGAATAATTTTTCCGATTCCCTGGGCTGTCTTTGTATCTTGGTCAGTGTTCTTTTCAGGTGCAGAAGCTTATTCGTTTAACATAGTCCCATTTCTTTATCTTTGCTTCCACTGGTCAGTGACATTTCATCTTTCAAGATATCTTTAGCTTCAATATCACAGAGGGATTTGCCTACATTTTCTTCCTTGTACCTTGTGGATTCGGGTCTAATGTTGAGGTCTTTAATCCATTTTGATCTGAATTTTGTGCATGTCCTTACATAGAGAGGTGAGTCTATTTTACTTATTTATTTATTTGTTTTTGCATATAGCTGTCCAGTTTCCCAAGCACTAGTTGTTAAGGAGGCTTTCCTTGCTCCAGTTCACATTTCTTGCTCAGTTATCAAAGACAATATGAATAATTTCATATTGAAAACAATATGAATGAGCATATATTTGAAGGTGTCTGTCAGGATATTCAACTCTATTTCATTGGTCTGTGGATCTGTCTGTATTCCATTAGCATGCAGTTTTAATTCTATCACTGTAGTTTGAAGCTGGGAAAGGTGATATATCCATGTTCTTTATTCCAAGTACAGCTCTAGCTATTCCTGGGGATTTATTGCTCCATATGACTTTCAGGAGAGTTTGATCAATTTCTTTGAAAAATGGCATAGGTATCTTTATAGGGACCATATTGAACCTGTATAATGCTTTGGGGAGTATTGCCATTTTGACAATGCTAATTCTCTCAATCCTTGAGCAGGAGAGATATCTCCATTTTCTTATATCTTTTTTATTTTTTTATTTCTTTTTTTAAAAAAAATATTGAATCACCATGTGGAAAGTTACAAAGCTTTCAGGCTTAAGTCTCAGTTATACAATGCTCAAACACCCATCCCTTCACCAGTGTACATATTCCACAACCAAGAACCACAGTAAACCGCCCCCCCACCCCCCACCCCCGTGTAGGTGATCTTTTTTTAATTTCTTAAAGTAGCCTTTTGTAGTTTTCCTTGTACAGGTCTTTAACCTCCTTACGTAAGCTGATTCTGAGGTACTTGATATTTCTGAGGAGTGATTGTGAATGGGATTGTTTCTTTGTATCACTTTCTTCTCTTTCATTATTTCTATATAGGAGAGCCAGGTATTTTTAGGTATTAATTTTGTTACCTGCCATTTTACTATACAAATTCACTGTTCCTAGGAGATTTTTGGTAGAAGCTTTAAGTTTGTCTATGTATACCATCATGTCATCTGCAAAGAGTGAGACCTTGACTTCTTCCTTTACTATTGGGAATGCCCTTATATATTTTTCTTCCCAAACTGCTATGGTAAGTACTTTAAGTGCCACATTGAATAGAAGTGGCAAGTGTGGGAAAACTTGTCCTTGTCAGAGATAAGACTTTTAGTTTTTCCCATTGAGAATAATGCTTGTTGTGCATTTGTAATAGATGGTTTTGACTATATTGAGAAAAGTTACTTCAATTCCCATTTTGTTCAGTTTTCATCATGAACGGGTACTGGAATTTATCAAATGCTTTCTCTGTATCTATTGTTATGATTATATGTTTATTTATCTATTATTGATGTGATGAATTATGTGGATTGACTTGTGAATATTAAACCATCTTTGCATCCCCGGATGAATTCCACTTTATCATGATGTATGATCTTTTTGGTGAATCATTGGATTCTATTTGCTAATATTTTGTCGAGGATCCTCTCATCTGTGTTCATCATGAATATTGGCCTGCACATCTACAATAGAATACTGCACAGCTGTTCAGAAAAATGAAATAATAAAATTTGCTTATAAATATATGAACATGGAGAGTATCGAGCTGTGTGAAATGAGTCAAAAGGAGAGGGACATATACAGAATGGCAGAATTTATTTGTTTTATGTATAATATGTGTATATTACATATATACATATGTGTATATATATATGTATATATATAATTAGACTAATACCCAAGGCCAGCGAAAACATGGGCTAGGAGAAGGACTCGTCAATGGTTGGAGTCTACCACATATGTGTGTGGGGCAGTTGGTATGTAAGACAAAAAAAGGACCAGTATGACACTAATAGCTGGAAATGATCATGCTGGGCAAGAAGTGTTAAAGGTAGGTAAAGGGATATATACATGTCAACCTTTCTTTTAGTATCTGTATTGAAAACTGCAATGCCCAATAGGAGAAAGAGGGAGAGAGAGAAAGAAGGAGGGGGAGAGAGAGACAGAGAGAAAAAAAGTACCTGCCATAGAGGCAGGCTGGGGATGGAGTGGGGCAGATGGGAGGGAAACTGGGGACACTGGTGCAGACAAATGCACACTGGTGGAGGGATAGGTATTGGATCACTGTATAACTGAAACCTAAACATGAACAGTTTTTGTAAGGATATATCTCACAGTGATTTGATAAAATAAAAATCTTTAAAAAAATAAAAATATAGTATAACATTTTCAGTTAATAATATTTCAGGCTTGAGATAGTACAGAGGTTAAGGTGCTTGTTTGTGTGTGACTTACACAAGGTCAATCCTCATCACTGCATATGACCTCACTCCTGAGGACCACCAGGAGAGAGCAGAGCTGGGAGTAAGCACTGAGCACCCCTGACTGTGAACAAAAATATACACAAAAAATATTTTCTAAACTACCTACATTTAAAAAAATATTGAATCACTGTGAGATAGTCACAAGTTTTCATGTTTGGGTTACAATGACACAATGATCAAACACCCATCCCTCCACTAGTGCACATTCCCCACCATAAATATACACTCTGGTATACCCCCCCCTTTCCCACACTCCCCCTGCCTCCATGGCAGACAATATTCCCCATACTCTCTCTCTCGACTTTTGGGCATTATAGCTTGCAACAGAGACACTGAGAGGTCATCATGTTTGGTCCATTATCCACTTTTGGCATACATCAGCTACCTTTTTTAAAATATAAAAGTAGGGCCGGAGCGATAGCACAGCGGGTTGGGTGTTTGCCTTGCACGCGGCCGACCCGGGTTCGATCCCTGGCATTCCATGTGATCCCCCATGCACCACCAGGAGTAATTTCTGAGTGAAAAGCCAGGAGTAACCTCTGTGCATCGCTGCGTGTGACCCAAAAAGAAAGAAAAAATATAAAAGTAACCAGGTAAATAGGATATAGTGTCTCATGGCATTCTCAAAACAGAGCAGATATCAGTAAATAGGAGTGAATGAATAGTAAAATATAATTTTACTTCTGAAATGTATAATTATGTCTTAGTAACATGGTAAATATTAATAAATAAAAATGTTTCTATTTTTAAAAATAATGCATGTATTAGTTAAATTATGCCTAAATATGATATTTAGTTTACTTTCTGAGTGACAAGTATAGAATTGCTTAATTGTACTCACATAACATATAGGACATGATGAATATTCAGAAACACTTCAATAGAAGTTTTTTAATCAAAGGTGAGTATTTTCAAAACAAAAATCTTAAACATCGCTAACATTTGTTCAATGAAGTCTGTTGAAATTTTCTGATTACTTATTACGATTGTTAGAAAATTTATAAATTTACAAAATATAAAAAATATTACATTAAAAGTACTGGGACCGGAGTGATAGCACAGAGGGTAGGACATTTGCCTTACATGTGGCCAGCCCGGGTTTGATTCGTCCGTCCCTCTCAGAGAGCCCGGCAAGCTACCGAAAGAGTATCCGCCTTCATGGAAGCACTTGTCAAGTTCCCTGTGGCATATTCGATATGCCAAAAACAGTAACAAGTCTCACAATGGAGATGTTACTGGTACCCGCTCAAGTGAATTGATGAACAACAGGATGACAGTGATACAGTGCTAAAAGTATTATTTTACTAAGTAACATACTTCTGATATTTTATATTTTCAAATATTTCTTTTTCTTTAGTACTAAATTGACTTTAATACTGAAATGTCTTAAATGTCTTAATTCTAAGATTTATTGTGCTATTCATTTTCTTTAAATCCTAAGTACTTCAGTGATATCCAGTAACAGATGAATAGCATTAATTATTATCTATTGGATGTGGTATAAAATAATCTATCATCATCATTTTGCTTTACTCATTTACAGTGCTGAGCTCAAGTTGAATTCCTCAGACACTCAAGGCAGGTACATTGACTTAAACACATTCAATGTTCCCTACATTGGGACTTTTATTAGATGCTTTTTACCTATTTATGAAAGCAGTTCCATGTCATAATTTATTGATTTTCTTGACCATTGTGGTACATATTTTATTTACCATAACTGAAAAAATTTTGCATTTGAGAACTATTACTTTATTCAATACAAATTTCGTATTTCCTATGAGACACATTTATATGAGGGGTGAATTGACTAACACTGGTAAAGTCAGGTGCCTTCCCAAAGAGGGTACACCACATACTTCCACTTGAAGTTATAAGTAGAAAACTAGGAGAGAATTTCCACTGCTTCTCGTGGTGAATTCAGTCTGTTTCTTCCAGCCTTTGGCTGAAACATTGGCTATTCTCACGTCTTAAGATTGCTTTTGGATATTATTTATATTAGATACTTCCCTGGTTGGGAGGGGGGGCGGTCACACCCGGCTGTGCTCAGGGATTATTTTCTGTCTCTGTGCTCAGACACTTGTGGAGGACTCAGGGATTCCTATGGGGTTCAAGGATGAAAGTGAGTTCCACCACATGCAGAGCAATTGCCCGATCTGCTGTATTACTGCTCAGGCTGGAACTGACACTGAACTGCAGACTTTAGGACTCCGTTTCTTTGTAGCGTGGGTTGCTCTCCTGAGCACTTAGGGAATGTATGTGGACTTTCAGCTATTCTGTGAGAGCTAGCAGATACAGACTTCCTCCCATTGTGGGGTGCTGTGGCCTGTGAGGACCACCACCACAATTGCTAGAGGGCCACCAGAGCCAAACCCAGTGGGTTTTGGTGGCTACCTGGGTTTCACCAACAGATTCTTGGGGACACGTGGAGTTAGGTGTAAACTAAGGACTGACCGTATGCCATGCACACTTCCTAACTCTTATACTAACTCCCTGGTCCAAAGAGTTTAGTTAATCTTAATCCTAATGATTACATTAGCCACTGCTTATAATAAAACTCAACACACCAGACATAGAAACTCAAGCTCCATATATGTATGTCTATCTTAATTGTTCTATTTTTCATAGAAACTAATTCAGTCTCTGTTAAAGGTGCCAGCTTAGGGTAAATGTTTATGATGAAAAAAATCTGTCAATCTGTGATCCTTTAGGCAAAACACTTATATGAACACACAAGTACACACAGAACTTAAGCATAATTTGGGGGTGTAGTATTCTCACATCTTCTTTTTATCTTTAATATTCTGGGATAGTCTAAACTTTTATATTCTTTAATTTTGAACAATAATATCAGTTTGGTACTAAAATGGCATCAATATGTATTAATGAATATAATATATTGAGATTCTTTAACTCGCTGAAAAGATAGATAACATATAATCAAATGGCACATTTGATTGGGCCTTGTTTAATTAGTTATCATTTCCAGTAAATAATAAAGTTAGAAAACAATGAAATATATTTATAAAAAAACAAAAGGCAATGACATGTTCTCAAAGAAGCTTGCAATTTATGGATAGCTATGATTCCGAACACATCACAATTTGTGCTGACTTCATCCTTTTGTATAGAAATTCAGCAAAATTAAAAATAGAAACATGATTTAAATTGGTAAATATCAAATTAATTAAAAAACAAAATTAATTAATAATGCACATTTGATACTAATGGGGGAGAATTTTTTATGTTATAGGCAATATATCGCATATGATTCTCATCTTATCTAAATGTTGGTGTTCACACATGCATGCATATTTTATGTACATGCATATGTATTATTATATATACACATAATTCTGAGTAATTATTCTGTAATATTCCATTGAAAGTGAAAGTGTTTTATTGTGTACTTCAGTTTTAAGGGATTGTGTCATGGGTATATATTCTTAAGAATATGAGCACCATGAATGTGAATTCTTTTCTTTCTAAGCAAAGGGAAAAATTATAAAGCCCAAATAAATTATGGGTTAATATAAGGCCTTGAGGTCTTTTCAAGGATGGAATGCCACAAGGGTGGCACTGTGATGATGCTTTAACATGTTTCCTTTCTATTTGATGTTGTAGGGATCAGAAATAGAATTTCAAAGAGCGACATGAAAGTAATATAAAATATTCAGTCTAAAGGTTATGAAAAAATGATTTTTTGAAGAAAATCAAAGATACTCATTTTCCAATAAAGACTGTTTCATATCTACTAAATATTTCTTTAGGATCAGAGGAAACTATATACATGTACATATTTATTAGTCACATATATATAATGACTGTATTACATAAAATCTAATTACCTAGAATCATTGCATGAATACATTTAGAATACATGAAACTCTAGGTATATAATGTTTCATAGGTTATAAAAAATACTACCTGTACCACAGTTATTCAAAATTAAAATCATATCTAATTTACAAATAATAAAACTGAAACAGACAGGAAAAATGGTCATGATTTCAGTTGGTATTCATGATTTTAGTGCATTTTAGTGATAATGTACTTGAGATTCATAAATCATATTTTGCCTTATGATTGAAATATAAGTATTCACTGAATCTCTATTCTGCAGTTCAACTTCTTTGAAAATTTACTGTCAATGTTCTAAGATCAACACTTTTTTGTTTCATACTCTTTTTAAAAAAATATTTAAAGCTTAATTAGTGACTTACACAATTACAATATTTTTGAGGGACGCTATAAATATCCTCACATTTTGTACAAGGAAATAAAGAAGTTGAAATGAAGAAGTTGAAATGAAGAAGCTGAACATATCCTGTTCAATACTAATTAACAGAATCATCTTTGAAATCCAGATCTTTTAACTTGAAATTATATTTTATTCTGCTTTGACAAATTCCTATTCCATTGAACTGCTAAATCACTCTGCTGGTTTTGAAATAGCATAGAACATTTCTGGTTTCTTAAAGTTTCTTGTATTACATGTGGCAGGAAATATCAGTAGGGAAACTATAAATTTCAAAATTACACCCAACATTTTTTGTGTAGACAAAAGCACTAAAATTATCCCCCTTAAAGACATTTTGAATGCACTCACATACACTCACACACATACAATCCACAGATTTTAATCTCCTTAACTGCATTTGCACACATAACAGAGTAGAATGATCAACTGCTTCTCTTATTAGTCCATTTAAAGCTTTCTTGCATATAATAGTAACCATACCTTGACTGATAACTGCTATTAGTTTTTATCTCCATGTATGTCTAGAACATTTTATGCTGTTTGAAATATGTTTGTGAGCTCAAGTAAAAAAAATTACATTCCTAAATTTTGTCTATTTGTCTGATGAATCCTTTCAGACTCCTTATATGGTGACCCTAAGAACTGTCATGTCTATATGACATGAAATTAATCCACATGTCTAATTAACTCATAGGAATTTTATTTTTGGTATCTATTTTCTAAACTCATCTTTCAATAATCTTTCATTTTTTTCATTCTGCTGATTTGTGCTTTCCTCTTTCCTTTAATTTGATACTGTTTTTACCATGCTTCTCTCCGACTACCTCCCTCACTTAAAAATCTTACTTTTTAAATCTTGCATTTTAAAAATGCCTAATTGTACAGTTAGGGTATTTGTCTTCATGTGGCTGACCTACGTTTGATCATAGCATCCCATGATGGTCCCCTGAGCACCGTTAAGACACTCAGGAATCGGCACAATTCCTGAGTTCCAAACCAGGAATAACTCCTGAGTATTTCTGAGTGTGACCTAAAAAGTCAAATAAATAAATAAATACACCTCAATTTTTCATTATAAAATCCAGTGATTCTTTGGCCTCACCTCTCTTCATATAATTTCATGATTTTTAACGTCCATTAATTTTGTATATTTGATGAATGCCTTTCTTCCCTGTTGGAATTCAAACACCATACGATTGAGAATTATTGCTCTGATTCTGTTGCCTTAGTAATAAAATGTCACACCTTGCTTGGCCGATGCAATTTATTTCTAAATAAGTTATTGAATAATATGACCTCTTTATTTCACATACTGCTGGCATAAATAACTCAGTATCCTCTTATTCCAGCATCACCTAATTGAGATCATTGGCAACTATTGTAAACTCTTAGTCTTTTTTTATCTAAATTTTATCATTGACTCTTGCTCTTATTTTCTCAGAAACATCATCTCAGTTATAGCAGTGCTATCTTTCTATCACAGATCTTGTTGTTTGAATTTTACATAATTTATACATTGCCAGAGGAAATAGTTTCAATCTGGTATCATTTTACATCAGGTTCCTCAGAGTCTTAGACTGTTCTACTTCCTTATACTTTCCTAAACTATTGTCACAAGCCGATCACATAAAAAGTTATTTCTACCTAATTATATTCATTCTCATGAGTATGTCATGCTTAAGGTTTTCCCTGCAAGAAACTACTGTTCTTTTTAACTAACTAGTATATTTTATTTCTAGTTTTCAAAAGATCATCTCTTTTATAAAATCTCTGACCTTTCAGGCATAATTATCACACATTCACTACTTAAACTTCGCACCACCATTATTAGAGCACCTTCATATTTTCTTTTGTAATTCTTTGATGGCAATATATTAGTGTTAGATATTTAATTCCTTACAGTAAGAAAATATGTTGGATGTAGTAAAGATGAAAAAAGAACATAAATTTTGTCCATTGATACAGGACAAAACAGAAACAAACAAACATGGTAAAGTATAGAAAAAGAGGTATCACATCTGTTTATAAATGATTACTACACATGTGCTTTCAAGAAAGCATCACAGGCAAAGAGAATATACTAGATTTGTTAAGGAGATAGCAAGAAAACATTTATAACTTCAATTTTTGAGACTTACTAAGGCGGTATTTACTAAGAATTTACTTTTTTTTTTTTTATTTTGGCTTTTTGGGTTTCTCCCGACGATGCTCAGGGGTCACTCCTGGCTCTGTACTTAGGAATTACCTCTGGCGATGGTCAGGGAACCGTATGGGATGCTGAGAACCGAACGTGGGTCGGCCACGCGCAAGGCAAACACCCTACATGCTGTACTACTATTACTCCAGCCCTAAGAATTTACGTTTTCTTAATAAGAGCTATTCTAACTTGTATGGGCTACAAAATATAGCAAAAAAACCTTTTCATAACTTAAAACTAATAATTGGATTTCATTTTTGCTAATAGCATGCGCGATGTCACAAGGGAAAACAATATAAGAACTTATCTTGATAAATAACTTCTTATTCACCTCTGGATAACTAATTATCAAGGGCTCCAACAATGAAGAAAAGGATGAATGAAAATGTCAAGAAGTGCAAGTCTATTACATTCTCCACTAGGCTGTGTCCTTCTGAACTAACAGCAATGTCTTAATTCCTGTGTGATCTTAAGCTATATAACCACTGGTGTCACATATTAAGTGAACAATAAATACAAAGAAGGTGAAATAATTGAGCAGAGTTAGAACCTAAATTAGTCTGCTTTGCTGAATTTTATTATAGAACCACCACAATGCTCTATAAATCACTGACAGAACACTTTGAAAAGAAGGTAATTCTTGGGAATGGAATTAGAGTAGGGGGTCTGGCACTTGCCTTATATGTGACTGAAGTAAATTAGATCCCTCGCACCCTATGTAGTCCCCAAAGCATCTCTAAGAATCATTCCCGAGTAAGGAATGTAAGTATGAGAGTAAAGCTTGAATAGATTAAGCCTTGGGTTTATGATAGTAAACCTTGGGTACTGTTGGTGTGAACCGAAAAACAAATTTTAAAAAAGTATATGAATGAAATAAATAAGAAGGTAGTAACCCAAAGAAATAATAATCACATAAGATAAAATAATTTATATGTTCATTATAAAATAATTATTAGCACAAATTATTTTATATCAATCTTTTATATTTAAAGAAGCAATAAGTTTGTGTTTATACAATTAATTGTTTCAGTGTCTTAAAAAGCATAACTTCAGATATTTTTCTCTCTTTCTGTAGGTTTAAGTTTTTGACATAGCTTTCTCCTGCTGGTATATGCCATCACTTTATACATTCATTTTATACAAGTGTATACATTTTGTACAATGTTATATACTTAATCCTACCTGCTGTGCTATGTCTACAGTACATATGATAATTATCTAAACTTAAATATATAACTTCTTTTTCTTCATAAATATATCATGGGTCAGATAGTACAACACAACTCTTGACATGCATGTGACAGACCTGTGCTTGAAGCTTGTCACCCCCTTTTATTCCCTCAAGTACCAGTAGAAGCGATCCCTTAGATTGGAGCCAGGAGTTAGGATTGAGCATAACGTGGGTATAGTTCAAAAATAAGACTAAAAGATAATCATGATAATGTTTAAAGAAAGTATCTATTTAAACATCCTAATATGAATTTCTGTTTATCTCATATGAAGTAAGAATTAAAAAAAAAACTGTATATTTATCTAAAGCATTATTTTAAGATAAATGAAACATAAAATTTGAAAACATCGCATTATAATAGTTTTTATTAACTACTTAATGTCCATTACATAGTAAAAACTTATGAAATAACATTAATTAACCATATTCCATAATGAATATGACTAGCTATTTTCCAAGTGAAAAGAGTTTTTTTTTCATTATTTTTTTTACTATACTCTTGAAAATCATTGCTCACTTTTAAAAGCATTTCTAGATGTTTCTAAAACAATGAGTAATAATGTTCTCCAGAAAGTGGTCATTTTATATTGCATTACTTGTCAATGAACAGAATAAAATCACTTTAAACTATCCATTTCTATCAGAGAAATGAAAAGGTCCCTGTGAAAAGCATCTTCAGCATGTTGACAGTCAGATTTGAGAGCAAACAATAGGGGAAGTGAAATAAAAAGCAATGTAGAGTTAAAAGAGTAATCTATTCAAGTAATTAGAAAAAAATACATTCGGCTGAGTGCCACAATTGTTATGAGGTCAGTATCTAAAATTTGTAATTAAATAAACTTTATTTAATGCATAAATAAGTTTACTTTCACTCATCTATATATATGGTATTCACAAAATGTTGAATTAAAGTGAGCTCCAGAAAATTATTAAAATATTCGGTTTTGTTAATTTTTTAAAATCGAACTTGCTTAAGATTCCTTAGAATTAATGAATTAGAAATGCATATTTTAGAGCCAAAAAGCAAAGGGTACTCACATCACTTGAATTCAAAACCTTGCACCCACCTCACTTGAATTCAAAACCTGGCAACCTATATGGCCCTCTGATCTACTCTAGGAGTTTCCCATATTTCATCAAACTGAAATATATATGTACACATACATACACACATATCCATTTACATATATTTAAAAACTAAAAAACAGGAACAAAGTATATATTTTGTTTGCTATATTTAAATTATATAAATATTCTACTGCCATTTTTAGCAATTATAGAATTACAGAAGACTTGAAGTCAAATGATTTTACAACTCCTGTTTCAACATTTAATTGTCACCCTTAAGTTATGTTTTTTACTCTTATAAAGCCTTTTCTATGGATACAAAATAGTATGACTGAGACTTAGACTGGAATGCTTTGTAACTGCTCTCATGGTGATTCAATTAAATAAATAAATAATGATAATAATAATTATAGAAGGCAAAAAGTGAGGCCACTTCACACATATGGATATAAGGTACTTTATATATATTTGACAAATCACAAAATTCTACAATTATATTGGATCAATAAAAATATATCTCCTTCTTCAATTAAAAGGAATTGCCAGTTTGCAATTCAACATAAGGCATTGCTTTCTCTACAAGATGAATATACAACTGCAAAAATCATTTCACTTCTTTATAGTTTTGAGTTACCTACAGTTGCAATTAGTATAGCATAGATTATAAGTGAAGCTTTCAAAAATTATACAGTTCATGCAGAAGAAAGAATAATATGAAAAATAGCAATGAATATGAAATCACTATTCCTTGGATCATAGTTCATAAACAAACCTAGATGTTGTATATGCATTCAATATGAACATTGTATTAAGCTGGCTTATATTATTAACTATATTATTATTATTATTAATTTATTTTTGTCTGCATGCCCATTACACATTTCACAGTTGTAGAAATACAAGATTTAAATCAAACTTTGGATTTTGATACTTGTTAAACAGGGATAAATGACAGGATTAAATGGTTCCACTACTTTGTTAAAAACTTAAATAAGAGTGATTGTTTGGCTATGGCAGCAGAATCCCAGTTAGCTGCTTTCCATAAGATGGGATGCTGACTTGAGGGAATGTGAGTGGTATCCATCTACCATACTGCATGAACGAATCAGAGCTGTATGAATGAGCCTGTCTCCGCTATCACTAGCTTTGAAGGAAAGGGCTAGGGCATCCAAAATGTTATTTTCCCAAGACAGTCCCTAAAACATTCATATCTATCCAGACAAAGGGATCAAATGTTGGAATGTGTGGGGTCTCTAGAAAGCTGTTCGCAAGAGCAAAAAAAAAGTGTCCTTGGAGGGAGGAAACTACTTTTATCACTTGTATCACTTGTCATCCCATTGATCATTGTTTAGCTCGAGCAGGCACCAGTAACATCTCCAATCATCCCTGTCTCATGCTAGTATAGCCCAATGGTGTCTGCTCACTCCAGGAACATGAAGAGCCTCAAACTGTTCGTTTAGGGTCTTGACAAAGAAGTCTGACCATCTTGTAGGTAGGCAGCCAGGTGTTCTTTTGACGTCTCGTGGAATCCAGGTGGTAACAGATATAGTCCAGCAGTTGTCTCCAAATCGCATTACGTGTCCGGCCCATCTGAATTTCGATGCCTTGGCAAAAGAGACAGCGTCCCTGATTCTCAATCGTGGATGGAGGCCAGAACTCCAGACTCCTTCTCTCACTTGAGTGAAATGTGATATTCCAACCACAGTTCTTTCGATTCCTATTTGGGTCACTCAAAGAGGGAACTACTACAGTCTGTTAATACCGAGGACTGAGGTCAGATAATATTGTGAAAGCAAATACTTATTACTCTCTCTAGGAGTTTGGCTGGTAGCTTATAACTGGTACAATTACTAACTTTTCACGTTGGTATTTTAACCACTGTTTACCAGATTTAATACAAAGAGAGACAAAAAAGGGAGATACTACCAGGATTCTTTGACTCAATTACAAACATGGAGTCTGAGGAGTCCCAAGTTCCCTATGATTCAAGGATGGAAATCAGTTAGCAGCAGGGTTTGCATTAGCTCTGTTGCAGTGGTCACCTATTAACAAAAATGGAGATTGGATTAATTACATCTAATATAATCAAGAAAGATTCATTAATTACACTCAAGAAACCCTTCAGAGAGTGGTTAGTCAATTAGACACTTCCAGTAGGATGGCATGGGAAAACAGAATAGCTCTAGCTATGTTATTGGCTGAAAGGCATGGAGTGTGTGTCATGCTGAGAATCCTATGCAGTAGGTTTTATTCCTAATAACACAGCTCCAGATAGAACCAATAACCAAGACTATACATAGATTATAAACCTTTTCAAACAAGTTGTCAGAAATGGTAGTATATCTAAATTATGAATAAAAAGGGAATTTGTAAAAGTGAATAATGTATCATCCCCAAACAATAGATAATTAACTATGAATTGGACCTCAAGTGCTAATGCTAGATATAGTATGTGAAATTTCGTAGCAAAAGAGTATTATCAAAGTTTAAAAATATCCTGGGGCTGGAGTCGTAGCATAGTGGCTAAAGCATTTGCCTTCACACAGCCAGTCAGGGTTTGTTCTGGGCATCCCATATGGTTCCATTAGCACAACCAGAAAAATTTCTAAGTGCAGTACCAGAGGTAATCCCTGAGCTTCACTGAGTGTGTGTGACCCAAAAAAGCCAAAAAAATAAATAAGTAGAAGAAGAAGATCAGAAGAGTCATGTCTCATTTGACAAGCATAATCTTTGAACTCAAAACTTAAGAAGGGGAAATAAAATTTGGAAATCATATTTGTATTTAGGCCCCAATGGAAACTGGAATGATCAATGAGTAATTGAGCCAGGGACTTTGTTATGAAGAAAAAGCTAACAAAAAACCAAAAACTTGCTTCTGTATCCTTGGACATGCTTGCGCGTGAGTCACCAGATCTTGCAATACTATTATCAAAAGCTTTGCTTTTGTTGATATTTGAGTCTCTTAGAGTTTGTGTTTTATTGACCCATGGGATATTCCTTTAACTTGCCAAAAGTAACAATTCTTAATAACAATCCACCCTCACTTCCATCCTCAACATCCCAAACTCAACATTCTGCTAATAATAGTTCTTAAATATTGCTTTGAAACACTTAAATTATTTTTGGTAAAAGGATACAATTAAAATGTGTTTTTGTAAATAGGTGATAGATTATTATTCTTATATTTTCTCTATTAGTTTTATGGATTTGGAATAAAGAGAATGATTCTGAGAAAAAGGTTTTCTTATTCACTCTTTTTTATTTTGTTTTGTTTGGGGGATTTACATGGTGGTGCATCACTCCTGGTGGTGATTGTGGGACTATGTGTGGTACTAGGGTTTGAACCTAGGTTTTCTATGTGCAAGGCAAGTACCATGGTCAGTATTTTATTTCTCAGAACTCTCAGAATTAGTGATCTTATTATGCACACAAAGCTGAATATATTATCTAGCCTCAATGTTACCATTTTAAGAAAATTCTTGTTAATATTTTTTATCTCTTTTCTGTTTTTTATTTCCTTTCATTACTTTATTAATGTCAGAACTTCAGTAACATATTTTAAACTTAAATTCATATATGTATATCCTGTCCAGAATTGTTTATTAGACATTATGTAATAAAACTATGTCTGTACATGAAAAACATAGAATTGGGATTTTGTCTATTATATTTGATATATATATATATTCCTAGTGTAGAAATGATGGCACAAAATGGAAAAATGCACATTTTAAATGGTTAAAGTATAAAAAGTTATATGAAATGGATCAGAAGTACTATTACTCATAAATATTAAAAAGAACATAATACCACATGGTCAAATCCTAATAATAACCTTTCAAGGACTCAGTCTCAAAGACAGTTTTTCAAAAATCAGAGAAAATCCTGCTTTGAACAATTTAAAAACTAATGAGAGCATCACATGAACTTAAATATTAAAAGAATCAAGACTAGAATTAAGAAGTAGAGAAAAAAAAAGGAGAACCTGTGAAAAACTAATTCCCAGGACAGAATGTTTGGGCATGATAACAGTATTAGGCAGGCAAAGAGAAATGTGTGTCATCCTGGACAGGAAAAAAAATGCAAATGTAATCTTCACTCAAGAGTCTGTATGTTAACAAGCATAGCCTAGCAACTAATCACTCTTCAATATCACAATGTATTGTTTCTTGCTGCAGTCATAATGACCTACATCCTGATGTTTTACTGAGATATAAATGGAAATGAAAAATGTCCAAGCAATTGTTTTTGTAAGCTCAGCTTTTAAAAAAGTACAAAAGCAAAAACAATGACTAAAGAGCAGGGCTCAATCATTTTATCTGACTTTAAAAATCAAATTACTCTTTCCCTGCATTTTTAACCTTGTCCCCTTCTTTGAGTTCTATATAAGTAAAACAAAACAACCCAGAAAGAGAAAGATTGCAATGTTCTATATCAAATGAATCATTTCCCCTGAAGGGAAAAGTAAAAGTAAACAAACAAGAATGTTTAGGCACAAATCGTATCAACTCAGATGCAATATAAAAATTACAACATCTTAGTACAAATTATTAAAAAGTGTGCTCTAAATTTTCATAAAATAAAACTTGAAAGTCAATTATTAAGTTGA